>NW_020454205.1:2973782-3064833 GCF_003342845.1 Nothoprocta perdicaria
GCGGCGCGGGGCCTGGCGGGTTGCGCGAGCCTCGCCGCGGCCGGAGCCCGGCGGGGAAGGGCGGTCCCGGCCCGCCCGCGGCCGGAGCCTGGCCCGGGGAAACCGCCGTGTGCTAGGCGTGCGGCTGCCCGATTACTTTTACCTCCCCGTGCAGCAGAAGAGGGGATGAGGGCTCAGCAGCAGTTTACCCAATGGCCTTGCTGCCAGCTTAGCGTTAGTGATGATGGCACCGGGCGTGCGGTAGTAATATCCGGGCAGACTTGCCCCCCTTTCCCTCTCACGGCGGGGGTACAGTTCTCCAGCAGATGCTTTGCTCAGGCATCTTCAAAATACGTCTTTTCCAAGGCCTTGCAGATGGTAGTCTGCCTTTGAACCTGGTGTGTGTGTGAGAGAATTGAACACGTACATTCAATGGACCATAGTTCGAGAGGCTGCATTGTTTAGGTGCAAGGTCAACGCCATTTAGCAGTTTGAGCACAGGGAGGAATCGATACATCCTCTCTCCTTTTGGCAAATGCCACTTCCGTGCCCCTGAGGAGGACTTTCATTACCCCAATTCTTTTCAGCGTTGGCCTGCAAATTGTATGTTGCAATAGAATACCAATAGTGTGATACAAACGATGTGACAAGTTACATATTGTTCTTGCTTGTCTTCAGCCTGCTTTTTCTGTTCTCTTTTGCTGTTTCTGAAGCCTCCCTTACTGAAAAAGCCCCTTTTCACTTCTGAAAAGAACTGATGTGTTTCTGAGGACCAAGTAAGTTAGCTCTTGCATTCTGAACAAACCGAATGTAGTTTGAGGGACAGATATCCTTCACAGGACCGTAAATGACAGTAAACCGGCCTGCAGGACAGAGAGATGGGCCAGCCACAGTGGGCTACAGCTCTGTGCTCTCTCGGGAATTATCCTGGCCTACGCCTGAAAGTGACTGTTGCACGGAAAGGCAGCAGCAGCCTGGCTGCTCACCAACAGGCCCCTTTTACCCTGCAGCCACTCCACAAGTCACACATGTAGGGCCACACATGGAGGCTTCCTGCAGCCATCACGGGCACTGCCAGGGCAATGAGTCAAAACGCAGAGAACCTGCTAACTTAACGAAACGCGGGGGAAACGGCGCGGTGCTCACGGGGAATGCGGAGAGCAGCAGGGGCTGCATGCAGGAGGAGGCACATCGTGCGGTTCCCTCCGGGACGGTGCGGACTGTGGGAGAGCCTGCGCGTGCTGGTGCTGCACCAGTGCCCTGCAGGAGGGAGAGCCCCGCAGCGCGGTCCCGAGGACCAGCCGAAGCCTCTGCACCGCTTTGGCGGGAGCCCGTGCCAGGCGAGGCCATGCTGACCATCAGGGTGTCCTATGTGCAGGCTGGGCAAGCAGCGTCTGCGTGATGGCCCAAAGCTGGGGAGGCTGCTGCTGCTGCGGAAGGTCTGAACAGTGCCAGGAGAGCTAGGCAGCGTTTATTCACTCCTTCTGTGCCATTTTCCATCTGGATGACAAGGTGAAATCCTCTTTACCGCCCTTTCTGGTGTGGCCTAAGGACTCTCTCTTACAGCCGGTGCCAGTACAGCTGCTCAGCAGCTTTCATTATTTACACAGTTTATCCTCTCCAGAAATGGATCTATTTGGAAGCAACATGCCATAAAGCAGTACGCCATTTTTAAGGCATAAAATAAACCTAACAATTCCTGATTCCTCGTGAAAAGGCCAGAAGACTAAAGGTATTTATTCACATTTATGTGCGTGGTGAACTTTAGCCACGCCACAATTCTGAAAGCACGAGATATGGCTAATAAGTACAGTACGTGCCCCATCCTTGTCACGGTGCAGAAGCGGTGCTGCTTCACACAGCTGCTCCGAGTGTAAAGAAAGGCCCTCATGGGCACTGCTCCCCACCACTTGTACTGCTTCGCGTGCATTAGACCTGAGCAAGTGTTCAGTGTGGAGCCCTGTACTCGGGGCTAAGCAAGCAGCATGCGCTTCATACACGAATTTGTTTAAACTGTTATTTAAACAAATGTGTTATGATGGGATCTGACTCCTACTCCCATGGAAATAACAGAAACAACTACAGTAGCTTTATGAATTATCTGAAAATAGTTTGAAAGAGTGTTTCGTTGTTGTTTCTAATTTTGTTATGCAAAAATATCAAACAAACAAGCAAAGCCCTGGTAACTTGGATGCAGGATGTCGTTTCCCCCAGCAAACCTTTCCTGCGGTCACATCTGCTGAGATGTAAGCTCAGTGTCGGCTGTGGCACCCTCGCTGTGCAAGGACACTGCCCAAAGGTGCCCAGGGCATTTGTACAGCTCCCTGTGCAACCTTTAGGCTGCAGCTGCTTCACCTCAGTGACATCTTGTTCTGCCCACAACACCCAGCGTGAAGGGGCCAGCAAGATCCCCCAAAATAAGAATGAAATCCTGTTCCAGGCAGTTTTTYTTAAGCATAGTGTCCAGTAAGAGGGGAAGATGCAAACAAATCAATCCAGGTGTTAAAAGCCTGTCAAAAGTGTCCTCAAAGCRTGTAGGTAAAAAATGCAGAGCTGCATACAGAGATTTGAAACATTCAGAAAATAGGAACATAAAGAAGTCAAGGAAGTGGTCGAAACAGTAACCCTGAAGGTAAAACAGAAACAAGGGCCAAGAAACAAGTTCATAAGCCCAAATTCCACTGATTACTGCCTGTCAAAAGCAGTAATACCTCAGGAAGCTTTGTCAGACCAAGGCCTGAAAGGTTATGAGGAGAACTACCTGCAGAGTAACATGCATGAAAAATACATAGTCATGAGCAAACCAAATTCAGTGCTCAAAGCAAGCTCAAATATGTTCTTGTCTTATGCATAAATAAACGCAGAGCAGTACCTATAAAACAGCACTCTACCCTGAAATTGTTTAGTTGTCGTTGCTGTAAGTAATATTGAAGGCTGACAGATGAAAATTCTGTGAGTCTGAATATTAGATTATGCCCCAAGTATCTGACTGCACTTCCACCTCTCTGCCCTGCAGACTGAGTTAGTTTTGCTTGTTTATGTGGGTGCTCAACATAAACAGGTAAAAAACGTATTAAATTAAAAAAAAAAAAAAAAGACAACTGTAATAGTTGTTTCTTCCTGTAGCTGTCAGAGCCCCATTACGATTCCAGGATGTCTTGAGGACCAGCAGATTGAAATAAGGTAGTGAGGTTAAAACAATACAAAGAAGAGACAGGATCTCAGACACAATTCAAGCTAAATGCAAGAAGCAACTTACAGCAAAATGCATGTTTTTGCCACAGTTCATGCAGTTACAGTCCTTAAGAAAAGCCACCGTATAAATAACATCCTGAGGCTTCAGGCCCTCACGGTCATTAAACTAAGGCCTCTTTGACGAGCCCTGTTCCTTACTGCAACCCCTAGCTGCAGCCTGGCAGGGTTTTCTCTGCACATCCAAGGCACACAAAGTACCTGTGAGAAGAACCAGTTTAATTTCTTCAGGAACAAATCCTACATGCTACGTCTTTCACACTGCATACGGATCAATGCTTTGAACGCATGTGAAACAGCAGTGGGGGTGGATGGTGAATAACAGCCTTGTTGTGAAACGTGTCCAGTTGCTGAAGGAAAGGAGCAGTTGGAGTCAGCTGTGGGAATGTCTCCTTGCTTTGGTTCTTAGCGTATTTGCACCTTCAGGATCTCAGGGTCTAGCTTAAACTCATGATATCCTTCCATTCTTAGCTTCCAGAATTCTAGTAACGATGATATTAAACCAGCTGCTGGTTCCTGGAGCCTGACTGATCATTTTTACCTTCCCTGCAAGAAGTACCTTGGCACACAACAGTAATGGTGCTCCTGGTGAATACTGGGCGCTGTGCACCAGCAGAACCTCCTGCAGAGCCTCCTGCCCCGCAGCCAGTGACACCGCAGGGAGCAGCAGCYGCCGCCGCCGCCTCATGGACACACTCAGGCCTAGGGCTTCCTGCCGTGCTCTGTCTCAGAGCGGGTTTCACACATGCAGCGGGCCGGAGGGGCTGCAAGTTGTTCCTTACACCCTGCGGGGCCCGTTACTGCCTCTCCAATGAGAGGCACCCAAGAGAGGAAGCCAGGTAAAACACTGGTCCCTGCAAAAAACTCACCAGCCACAAACGCACCTCCCTTAGGAAGTGCATGTGGCTCCAGGTGCATTAGAGCACTGCAAGCAAGACGTGTTGCTGGTTACCCAGCTCAGGAACTCTGCACACCTGGGTGTTACCTGCTGGCAAACAAAGGCTGCATTAAGTGAGAGAAGGAAGCAAAAGGAGCCCCTGCCCATCCTAGGAGCTGCTTGCAGGCCGGTTACAAGCGGGAGCGCTGATAACATGGGCTGTGCAGCTGCTGTTACCTCTTTGATTTTATCACTACGCCCTGGACTATCAGCCTTTTCCTACTAGCACTTGGCAGAGAGCAACAAAATAGGTCAAAGACAAGGGCTGAAACCTACCGTGCGGCTAAAGCCCCAAACAAAGATTTCTCCCCTACCCTCTGCTCCTTCCTGTTCCTCAAGTTAATTTTCACAGTAGAACGTGGTTTGGGTCACGGCACGGAGCAGATGCTCTTGCACGTGGAGAATTTCCGTAACATCAGAATTAGCAAGGAATTGAGTGGGGGGAAAAACTGAACAGGAGCAAGTGAAACACCAACGTGGCTGTGTTCCACAGAGTGCATCTGTAGCTGCAGCGCTGCGCTGGGACAAAGAGGAATATAATTACTGCTGTTCTACCTTCATTTCCCATTAGCAAAGAAATAGCGCAAGGAAAACGGCTGGTTTTGTCTGCAGAAGAGAGGAGGCGGAGGCGAGCGCACGAGGTCGCGCAGGGAAGGTGCTAGGAGGTTGCTATGTATTTCTTGAGCCGGAGCAGCTCGGGGCGCAGGAGGGAGCCTCTCAGCCAAGCTCGGCAGCGGAGGCGGCTGCGGTGCCCAGGGCGCAGCTCAGCGGCGCCTGCCGGCAGCAGGGAGCCCGTCCTGGGCTGTGCTGGCTCGCCGGGAGCTGGGACGTGCAGCCCGCGCGCTGCCCAGCGCCGCACAGCGGGACCAGGGCTGCGCCGGCTCCTCTCGGACCCGKCACCGCAGCGCTGTCGGCCTCGCAGGGCCGTCCTGCCTGCCTGCAAAATCAGCAGTCACTGTTAGACAAAGCGCCAAGAATCAAGCAACGAGCAGAGGTGCAGAGAGCAGAGCAAGAGCAGTGAACGAGGCCCCCCCCGCCGTGTGTAACGGGAAGTTGCCGGCGTTTGCAAGGTGGGGGCTCCCACCCAGGGCRCAGCTGGAGTTCCCACAAGCGTCCCCGGGAGAAGGGAAGCTGGAGAAGAGTCCTCACTGCGCGGTAGCTGCGTGTTCTCGTGGGCGCCCAGGCTGTGGTCGTGCTGCTCCTCCCATGCACAGGCTGTCATCATCCAAGTTCAGCCAAACCAAAAGCCAAGGGGAAAAGCCTTCAGTTAAGATCTGCAACCACACGAGGCCTCTCCCCCTTTTTTTCTTTCCTACACGGGCACTTTGTAAGGCCCACAACCTGCGCTTAGTYGCCAGTATAAGCAGCCCCCCAGGGGTGATGGGGAGCAGGGCAGGCAGAGGTGCTGCTTCCACGCAGCCCGAGTTGTTGCAGTCACAGCTCTCGGTGCCATGGTCGGTGCCATGTCCCGTCCATCACAGGTGTCTCAAGGTCCTACTCAACCCTCGCTAACGAAGTAGCTCCTCATCCTGGAGCCCACAAAACGCAGCCCCGAGGGGAGTTTTCCTCYGGGAGCACCATGAAAAACCCACGGGACACCAGGCTTCTTGTCATTAATACGATCTTTAATAAATGGAATAATGCACCATTTTACAGCAAGCCATTTCTTTTAGACCTAAAGAATAGCCTTTTAAATGTTCTTATCCAATGTCTCTGTATCAATACAATCTCTTTATTTAGGTTTATATATAACAAAGCAATTCTTACAAGTATTCATAGAAAACTCTGTAGTGGCTTCAACAATGTCAGCTTTCATAGTGGCATCCACGGATGATTAAAAAACAAAAATTAGCTTTTTATTTCATACTCACACTGTTCCATGAAACACAACTTATACAGCATAGCAAGGGTATTGGGCAGCTTATATAAAAGAAATAACTGAAAGAAATTATTTATAAATTCATACATGATATCTCCTCTGTTACTTGAGAGGAAAAATAAAATACCCGTTAAGAAAAGGGTTCTGATGAGACTCTGTATTCTAGGGCTTCTCCCCCTCCTCCCCAGAAATGCTCGCTCAGAAATCATCGCTCTTTTTACAGTCTTTATGAAAGAAAATGGCAGTTTCACATCTCCGTATTTCAGCTTTTACAGAAGACCAAGCCCTGGAAATCAGTCTTTGCCATGCTCATTTTCCTTTTGTACTGCATTCTGGGGGAAAATAATGAACAGTGATTGTAAAATAGGATTCCAGCTTATATAAATGTGAATAGAGCACGCTTTCCCCTAGAGACAAAAAGCAGACAAGAAACAGTACATACAAACCTTTTAAATACATTTCAACATTGTGAAAGAGAGAAGAGCCACAAATCAGAGCGGGTCGGGAAAGTGACAAATGAAAGTCAGCTGTAGCTTGGACTTGCCCCTTTCTTTGCGTGCGCAACTGTTCCGAAAGGGCTGCCCGCGTTTAACCGTTTCCCTTGCTCCTCAGTGAACGGGATTGAAGAGGGATGTGTCAGGATACAGGCCTGAGGCRCAAAAAGTGAAACAAGTGCTCGAGAAAATAACCTCACGACTCTCTGCTTCCTCTAAAAACAAGAATGGGCTACAAAAGGTGACTTTGGGGAGGCCTTAAAACTAATTAGCTATAAAAAGTAACAATTTCTATTGCAAAAGAGTGAGCATGCAAGAGGCTTCGCTCCAGCAACGCCGCTGCAGGAGCCTGCAAGAGCCTGGAAGAAATCTCTCTTACTGTGACAGTTACGAATCTGTTGAAACACGACCTGTGTCTTACAGTTAAACGAGTGACTTGCAGCTCTACACCATTAATCTGACAATATTAGAAACCAACGGAACGCCAGCCGGTTCCTGGCTATTTTGCAGAACAGCAGATTCAGCCCCAGTGAAATAAACAGGAATTACCATAAAAAGGACTTCTATATTAAGTGAATCATGGGCGAGCTGAGCGCAGGCTGGCAGCTCAGGGCTGCGGTGCGCGGGGGGCCCTACCTGGCATCGTCCCGCTGCAGTCCTGCTCCCAGCCCAGCGCTCCGGGCGCCGCAGCACCAGTTGTGAGTGCCGGCCCCGCAGCGCCGGCAGAGCCGCGAGGCCACGGCAGCTTTGTGTGGCAATGGGCAAGCCTAAAGAGTAACCTCCCCGCATTGCATTAACAGCCTAAAACCCTGACGTTGAAATGGCAACCACACGCGACCATAGCTACTACAGAACAAAAGCCCTGTGAAAATTACCAGACTGAAGAATTCCGGAGGTTATTTAATATATTTATCTATTCAAATGGGCTGTGGCAGATCAGATAGCAAAATTCAAATAAGCCAAATTTGTCTGAAGTATTGAGTCCTCCAGTCCATCATTTGTCCCTGCTGGAGCAGGATGGTTGGGCTAGATGATCTCTAGAGGTCCCTTCCAACCTCAACCCTTCTGTGATTCTGTAATCCAACACTGGATTAGACACCTAGTCTAATCGATCCTTTCTCAAACTTCTTTGAAAAATGGTTCCAGATTTTCAAACTTAACAGACATTGAGGCAGTTATGCTTGACATTTACTATTTTAGTGCTTAAATAACATTCTCTGATTCAGCAATGGGAACTTTATCATTTTTATACAAGTAAAAATTATAGCACACCACAAGACATTTCTCCTGCAATGACTACACATGTGAATTTAAAAATTCTCTTTAATTAGACTAGAGCTTCTCATAACATTTCAAGGGCAAAATAGCTGTGATCTTCTGAGCATTTCCCAAAGAAGAAAATTATCATCTCATCATAAATCCAGTAATATTACACTAATGGAATCTGTTGCTTTTTAATAGTACTCTCAAAAGTACTGTAGGGGCATCTTTACAGCAGGAACCATMACCCTAAAAATCAGCCTAACACTGACACTATGCCATGGATAATGCACACAACGTGTATTTTCTAAATACCTAGCCATTATTACTAAATTTTGCACAATATTCTCTTGCACACATACACAGAACCCCCTTATACTCCTTCCTCAGGCAGCTAGGATTAAAAATGTGCTCTGCAAAGASCTGCTAGGCAAGAAGATATGTATTTTCTAATGATATTTATAATTTGTATTTATCCCTGACACCTGCCAGCATCCCGTCTTACACTGGCTTTTGACCCTAACAGACTCACAAAGTATGAAATTTGTGTTGCCTTTGAAAGTCACGTAATGTTATAGACACCAAGAACCCTGAAGTGAACTGCAATAAGACAGCAAAACACAGATAAACATGATTTTCAATTGAAATGTCCCTTGTTTCAGAACACTGTATTGATTGTTCAGTGTTTCAGAACACTGTATTGATGAAAATCCCAATCGTTTTCCTTTTAAACTGCGCATTAGTTTACCTTTAGCTATGCATTTAAGTGCTTTGGGACTTCCAAGAATGACATTTTTTATTACTGTTTAATGTGTGAAGCTACAGACCATTGCAAGCAAATCCAGGGGAAGTGTTCCAGATAATCTGAGTTGTAAATACCAACTTTAGAAGAAAATACATTTCACTATGCAGACACATGGTTAGAATTCCGATTCTAAAAACTGAAGCATTGATGACTATCTCTGTTACAGGAAACAGAAAATCAGGTAACATCTTTAGCCCAAGCAAGTCTTTTAGTTTCCGTTATCATGGGATTTTTCTAAAATCAGTAAGGTTTTGGATTTTGGCTTATGTACACAGACATCACAAATGCTTGCTGTAATGTTTTACTTGAATTATACATTATAAATTACCATAGCAAGCACTCTACAGTTGCCCATTTGACAGTGGAACAGTTATTTACACTATTTATCTTTTCTGAAATATACACTGGAAATTGATAGAAAACTACCAACTTCCATAACTAACCTTTTTTCTTTTCTTAAATAATAAAAAACCAAAGAAATAAAACACATTCCTCCCTCCCCCCAGCAGATAACAGATATTAATCAATTCAGCAGATAACAGGTATTAATCAATTATCCATACGTATCCAATTTGTAGAATTCTCTTACAGGCTACAAAGTCTTTTGTTCATTTAAGGATGATTCCCCAAGGTACCTTTGCGAGGTACAATTCAGGATCATTCAATTTATAGAGAATATATTCAGTAAAGACTGAGCAAAAAAGGGCAATACTAAATGAACCATTAAAAACAAACTGCTAATCTGATCTCATCAGGTTGCGGCAGAATCAGAATATGTTGGTACCTACTTCAGAGTTCATTTTGATTGACCTTTAAAAACAAACAGCTTATCTAAGGTATTTGGGGATAAAGTAGTATACCTTGCTCTCATGTCAAATTCTACTTATCAAATTTCAAATTATACTTATCCAAGTAGATTAGATCATCTTTTGTTTTGCTTTTATTACATTTCTTCCCAAAGGCTTTTTCATCAAGTGATAGACAAAGATAAGGAAAATTAAATCCTTGTGTGGGAGAATCTTTAAGAAAAACTGCAGAACTGCAGAAGAACCTTCCCATCTGATACCTCACTTTAGTAGCATCTTTTGATTGCATTGAGCATACAAAGTTCAATTTCTCACAAAGAACTGGCCTGAAAAGAAAGGCTAGAAGATTGGTGTAAAAATGTGTTAGCAGAAAAAAAAAAAAAAAAAGGCAAAAGCTGGAGTAAATAACTTTTCTTTCCCCAGAGTACTTCAAATTAGACAAACGTGTCCTAAATGTGCTTTTCAGGCCACATTCTGCAATGCTCTTAGGAGGTACAAGTTAGACAAAGACAAAAGTGTATGGAAAAGGAGTGAAGCACCTTTAACGTGTACGAGACAGCGATCCCCACGGAACAGGGTTCTGGCCCGGGCATTCAAACGCAGACCCAGCGGGAYGAGAGGCAGGGCCAGCAGCACAAAGGGCCAGGGCAGCAAGGGCAGCCAGGCCCGGCGGGCAGCGGAGCCAGCGGCAGCTCCGGCACGGGCTGCGGGACGGCAGCGGGTGACCAACTGCACAGGGAATTCAAAACAGAAGCAGAGCTGGGCTGCCCCTCTGGAGAGGGGACGTGGAGCTGTATTTACCCATGAGGATATAGCAGAGTTCTGCCTCGGAGCACAAGAAAGGTATTACCTGAGGAACAACAGAGATGAAACCCCGGCGAGCTCAAACCCTGTCCTGGCCTGTGTTCCCACAGCTACGCTGAACCTGAGCCTGGTCATACAGCTTGACCTCTTGGAGACATCTAGGAGAATCTAAGAGTTACTTAAGGAACATCAAGATGGGAAATCACAGAAATCGGGTATGAACAGAGGTGTTGGGCAACAGTAAGAAACAGGTGTAGGAAAGCATTTATTATATATGCCAGGTAGGTCATGAGATGTAAAGAATAGAGCTGGCACAATTTACTTCTAATGTAAATTGGCTTTAAGGAAGGTTTTTTGTTTTKTTTTTTTTAATCTGAAAGATGATTTCTCCAGCTAAATGCTTTAGACAGAAGGAGGGTTTGGCCAGTAAAGATATTAATTTTCTCTCAGTAGACAGCAAAAACGATTGCTGCAATAATGTTATGATAATAACGTTTACTTGAGAAGATGCAAAAACAATTTTTCTCAACAGACGCTAYGTTCCTGATCACTGACACCTGAAGTCACTGTGTGGAGTGTTTACACAAGCAGAGAGAAACTTCTAACCAGAAAAAGCAAAGAGCTCTCACCCCAAGACACTCACAACCGTGAAGTTTAAAAGCATGCATTATATTTTAACAAGATGAATGAGAGGCTCTGATGGGAAGAAGAGTTATAGCTCTGCAACAGGAGCATTTGGGATGCAGCTACTTGCAAAAGTAATTGGGCTGATTTTACCTCGCACTTTTGGTAGGAGGTAAATCCTGCAGGATTTGTGACTCATCACAGAACAGTTTGTGCCAATCAGGATTCATGATTTTGTGTTCTCCATGTAAACAAAATATCTTAGCAACTGTCTTCACTAGAGCTTTTCAGTACGACAGTCATTTACATAGCTGATAAAAATGTATTTTTTCAATGTACATTTTCAGTGATCTAAATAAGGATTTACATAAATACATAGGCTGAAACTGCACACAAAAGAAAATGGAAAAACGGCTGACATGGTTTCCTTACATTTGTTCAATGTTTTGTTATTCCAAACTTCACAGGCTAGCATCTACTAGGAAACACATTTAGATTTGGAAGGATTAAAGGAAAGGTACTGAGCTCGCTTCCTTTTTTGTAGCTCCTTTTGAAGAGCCCTTTCCCGTCGGGAAGCTGCATGCACTGTCACCTCCGGGCACAACGTGGTCCAGGCAGCTGCTCCGAGCCGGCTCCGCTGTGCAAAGGGCCCCGCCAGGACCGGCCGACGGCTCCACTGTCAGGGAAGAATGAACAAACACTCACAGAGAGGGAACGGGGCAGGTCAGGAAACACACTTCTCCAGAAAGCATACTGTGAACTAGAGACTATTGCACATTTCAACATGACACAAGGAAAATAAAAGTTCAAAAGAGAATACATTTTAACATAGAAATATACACACTAGCTTGTGCACAGAAATCAAAACATGGTTACAAGACACCACTGCAGTCAAACCTGTCTTATAGTCTGCTTATGATCTTAGTGACCTTAACAAACTGGTCCAAACTGATTATCAGCAATACTTTTTTTGTTACTTTTTTTTTTAAAAAAATATTTTGCGACCACATTTTTGATACACATATATATATTCTGTGGTCAAAACAGACAGACTTAACTTTAGCGATACTAAATAAAAGTGCAAAAACATCCAAAAAATAAAACAAAATAAAAAAATATGGAAGCATAAGCTAAAAATTTTCTGCATAGCTGAAATCTATTTAAAGCGAGTCCTTGGTAGGGGGCTGCTGACAGGAGGAGAAAGCAGTTTTTTCAAATGTCTTCTGCACATCTGGTTTCAAATAATGCAAAAAAAAGGTCATTGCTGGGCTTGGAGCGCRTTTCACAGGCAGTTCACTCCTGTGTCCTTGGACACCATGGTGGTGGCGGCGCCTCCTTCCGCGAGGTACACGGCGGTGCTGGACTTGGGCTGGGCTCCCCGCTCCCGCCCGTTGTTGTTGACCTCGCAGGGCAGCGGCTCCGTGGAGATGACCCACGTGGACGGACGCCACCGCTTGAGCGAGTAGGGAGTTTTCACACGTTTCTTGATCTTGTCTCCTGAGCCCGATTTGCCCTCCTGCGAGGAGTCACCTACCGAAGAGGAGAACAAAACACAACCAAATGGAAAAGAGCACTGTGAGATCACGCTGGGGATACAGCAGCGTTCACGGCTCTTGCCCGGCGAATACACGAGCGACATCTTTTCAAAATAAGCTAAGTGTGTCAGAGACGGGAACACCAACTAACTGCCCAGAGTAGGTGCCAGGAAACAAAGGCTCACACRCTGTTCTCTGTCAACAGCCACCTCAGTGAAGTGGTTCGTGTTACCTGGAATGGGCACTGGCATCGAACAGCAGAAACAGCCGCTGCCTTTGAGTAGGTTTCGCAATCACAATATCTTATATTGCCTGTAATGGGAGGCACAGAAAAACGGGGCTACTACAGGATGGCAGAGGCTCATTTTTAATGGTGTAATTAAATAACAGAGCCCCTAAATAATCCCGCTTCACCTGGCACAGCGATTCCTTCACACAMAGGGCCTGGCGAAAGGCTTAGGCCTTCAACTGGGGGCATAATGGTCCACTCCCTGATTTTTGTAGTCCAACCCTTTCACTTATATAACCTTCAAAAACTTTTTCTTCTCCTTTAATTTCCTCTTTAATTAAAGCTACTGAAATAACATTTTTCTCCTTATTCAGTAAAATTTCATAGAATGCCGAAGGTTGGAAGGGACCTCAGAGGTCATCGAGTCCAACCCCCCTGCTCACRCAGGGTCACCTAGAGCACGTGGCACAGGGCTGCATCCAAGCGGGTTTTAAAGATCTCCAAAGAAGGAGACTCCACAACCTCTCTGGGCAGCCTGTTCCAGTGCTTTGTCACCCAACTCCCATCAACTCCCATCGCCACATTACCAAAAGAATTAAGGTTTCCTACTTAAAAGGAAACCTTGAAAAGCCTGAACAATATTCAACTGCTGAATATTCAACTGCATTTCCTGTAGGATCCGGTCTGGTTTGCTTCCAAAGCCTGCGCTTCCACGCACGTAAGGCCTGGCACACCAGGCAATCCCACCAGCAATTATGGTCTCTTATCTAAGCATGGTCAAAGGTGGGCAAGGACCTTTCAGAGACTGCGGTGCSCTCTGGAAACGCTCCCTCCCCAAGGACGCGTCGGCAGCGGCTCCACCAGGCGCAGGGACAAGAGACATCTCAGAGGATGTCAGGTCCTGCCTACTGAAGGCCGGAGAGCCCTGACAGCCTCTTCCACCTTCGCCTGTAGAGCGCTAAGGCAGCTATTCTGACGGTGACTATTAAGACTGATTCCTTCTCTAAGTGCTTTGATTAATTTTTGATACGCACATGGTAAATTGATGAGAGTGCTGCAATTACTGGAGCCCAGAATGCCTCAGTGTCTATCTATGCTGGAATAATACAGTGCAATCTGTCACTTTAAATAATGAAATGTGTGAGCAGTTATTTTAATAAATTATTTTAATCAATGCATCTTACAGATGACTACTCCTAAGAAAATGAGGCAAAGTAGGGAAAAATAAGCCGCTGAAAGAAAAACTAGGAGGCTATTTCGGCATACTTGGCAGCTGCCCAGGCCGCTGCCTTGCAGGGAGCAGTGCCAGCAGACGGGAGCGCGTGTCTAGGGCCAGAGCAGGTGGGTGAGCATGGGACGGCGTCCCAGGCACGGGGCAGGAAGAGCGGCCTCACGTTCTAAAGGTGACAGAGACAGAARGCAGCCCTCAACTGAGAAGACTGACATTGCCTTGGTGGAAATTAAACTTACACGGGATTCAGTAGGCATGCTCTGAGGAGGGAAGGGGATACAGGAGTAGATAAAAGTAGTTAGTCTTTGAGTAAAAAACGGTCAGAGCAGGTGCTGACGCCCTGCCGGCACTTACACTGCACACTACTGCTATCCAAACTGCTGGCGGCCGACAGATCCAGTGAGTTGGGCCTCTGTGCTCTTCTAGGCTGGCTCTGCCCGGGGTTTCTTGCTACGCTCTGGACGCCGAGCGCAGCCGCGTCTTGCGCCGGGCCCGGATTGCTGTTGTTGTTGTTGGCATTCGTTCGGCCRTTATCCAGCGGACGCTCCCTCCTGTCCACCAAGCGGTCCAGGACGCCCTCGTCGTGGCCAACCTGCTGCTCCCGCCTCAACAGGGGCTCGTGCTCGTCGGGGCTCGAGTTGATATTCAGCCGACTATCCTCCCCGCTGAACTGGTTCTGAAGCATCTCCTGGGCCCTCTGCGCGACGGAGCTGCTCGTCTGGCCCGAGGGCACCGTCCCGTTCGCGTAGGGGGCCGTGCCAGCGTGAGAGTTCAGGCCGTGGCTTCTGCCAGCCACGCCGTTCATGGTGACTGTCACCACGTGAGGCTCGGCCGCGTTGATCGTGTTCATCTTGGCCACTCCCGTTTCCACTTGCTTCAAGTTTGATTTGTGCTTGCCACCGAACTTTAACCGTGGCTCCTTCGTCGAATTTTTAGCGTTTAAAGGAAGGGTAGTCGGCCTCTTCGGAAGGTTTTGTTGCTTGGGGAGAGGATAGACCTGAGCAGATGGGACATCAGGAATCAAACACGCTTGACCATTGCCAGTTTGCGTGAAGTCCTGCTGCCCTGTCACCTCCACAGCGAGTTTTATGAGTGGGTAGAGCAAGCTGGAACTCGTGCTGCTGAGTGGATCTGGCCCGCTAAACTGCTTGAGGGAATGCTCCATCAGGTTCTCATCAGAGCTCTCCTTCAGGTTCTTGTCCACTTCCTTTGGATCCAGTTTGTTGGTCTCCAGGTCCTCCTCCGTTAGCTGCAGACAAACCGGGGTGGGCCCCCCCGGCTGCATGACGTTTGCAGGGTGCAAGTTGGTTTCATCTGAGTAAGGCATCTCCGATATGGTGGTCATGCCAGTGCTGGGCGTGAGGCCGGTGGTGTTGGTGGTGGTGGTGTTGGTGGACAAGCTGGTGACGCTGGTCTCGGGGCTGGGGATGCGAGCCTGGGCTTGCTGCCGCTCGTAGTTAATGGAGTTTCTGTTCTTCTCCCCCGAAGTCAGCGGCGTCGTGGACATTGAATGCTCAGAGGAAATGTTCTTCACTATGCTGTCCGTGTGGTGCATGGAGTCCTCGATGTAGGAGGAAGAGGAGTAATCTGGATATGGCCTTATCTTGGACACACGCCTGTGATGCGAGAGATTCCTTTAAGGRAAAATAAGGGATATTAAGACCACATACGTAATTATCACCTTACTTTATAAAGCTTCTYAATTAAGAAAGCTGAATGTCTTTCCGTTTCTTTTCATGCGTAATCTAGGGACAGATACAGTTCAAACTGAGATCTTTCTGTAATTTCCTAGAAAAATTTTGGGCAGGAGAAAATTGTTTTAGTAGGATAGAAATTTTTATCATGAGTGCTATTTATACACTTAAATCAGAGATTATTAATCTTTTATTTGCCCAAAACACTGTCTTAGCAGATCACTGCTAAGGCACTAGAGTCTAGCACTGCAGAGAAGTGAAACTGCAGGAGAACTTGAAACCACAAGAACTCTACAGGATAGAGAAAGTGATCCTAGGAAAGGTCTCAAGGTTCCAAACTCTGAAAATCCATCATTTTCATAATTTAAGTGTGCCRTGTTTTGAACAAAATTTCTTAATAACAAGACTTACTGCCTTGTACAAAATATTCCTCTTCTCTCAAATCCAGATCTCTGGTATATGCTAAGTATTAGTGTCAGTTGAGCTAATTTTCCTTCTCTCTAGATAACTTATGAACAGAGAGCGGAACGTGCAGCCTCTCTCCTGCTGGGGTCAGAMTAACAGCAGCTGAAACGTTGGCCTTGTGGTTCTTCAACTGAAAAGCTGCAGGGCTGAGACCTGGTGACTTCCTGAACTAGTATCTCCTGAACATGTGCAGCTGTTACTAGCTAAGTTTGAAATAGAAGTTTTACACATCATACAGCAAGAGACTTTAACAACTGTTCCAGATGACCTCCTGTCTGCCTGCGTAAGCCTGCTTGTTCAGTCAGAAAGCCCCTCTGGGATAAGTCCAGTTTCCCTACAAGGCGAATTCTGGGGATGTTCCCATCTCCGAACTCCTCATGTAAAATGGAGCAGGCAGCATCGCTTTACCGTTACCAACACACCGGGGCAGACCAGCTCACAGCGCTACCGTCCCGCTAGGAGCTGCCTGCTGGAGCCAGCCGCGCTGCACCCGCCCGGCTCACGCGAACGGGGGCTTTGCTTCTCACCGCTCGTTTTGCATGGCAGTTGACATGGGGTTGACCGTCGGGCTAACCGACTTGTTCCTCTCCCAGATCATCATGAGCTCTGCCATCCTCTCCTCAGCGCACTGCGCTGTCAGCCGCGCTTCAGCATCTTGATCCCAACAGTCTTCAATGGTCTCTTTGAGTGACCTCACAGCCTGCCGAGGAAAAAACAATGTCTTGCATTATTTCCCCTTTGCATCGGGCTTCTAATTTACTGTCTCATGACAACATTCCGTACACATGGAAACGGTTCCAAGGTGACAAATGTGAGATACACAACATAATGTAATTCACAGCCAGTTTATCCTAGTAATAGCAATATGCAGGATTAACACCATCATGTCACACACACAAGGTGGGAAGATCATTATTTAGGAAAATACCCTCGTGGATGCGTGTGTGGCCACCCCGCCACACACAGGGGGTCGATGACACTCTGGGAAGGCCATGGTTGCCCGACGCTCCGCGTGGCGGGCGCTCCTGTCTTGCCCACACGCAGCCCTGCTCCTGTCGTGGCCCCTTCTTCTCCCGTGCGCTGTGGTTGCACCAAGCGCCTCTCAAACCTCAGTGCACTTGTCTGCACTGCGGGAACACAACTGCTGCCCTCGCCTTCCACGTGCGGAAACACGGACCCTTTCCCACACTGTGCGTGCCTGCTGCAGTCAGGGCTAGAGCTCAACACCCCCACATGGTTTCCAGCCACATGGTCGGACACCTGGAGCAGAGAGCCCTGGGGCTACGAGAGCCCTGAGCACTTCCACTGCAGTGCACCCCAAGTGTCCCCAAGGGCCAGACATTCATCGTCCCACCGCGGCTCAGCGGCCCACGGCGGGACACCAGCTGCCAGGACGTGCCGCGTTGTCCTGGCTCCAGCCTCTGCACTGGCAGCCGGGGCGCTCAGAAGGGGACAGATCCGCCCGGCTCCCCTGTGCCGGGACAGCCAGGAGCAGCTTTCACCCCTGCGCTGGTGCCAAGGCTAGGAGCTGGGTCCCGGCTCCGGTTCTCTCCGGTTCCGTGCTGCTCCCCACAGCATTTCCCCCGGGATCAGCCCTAGCTCGCAGAGGGTGGAGCGGGTTGGTCACCTGTATCCATGACACGACTACTTCATCCCCCTGCTCTCTGAGCACTGCTGCACATCCATCCTTAGAGCACTACATTCTTTTTAAAATATTATTTTGGATTTTTGCCAAAACGCTACGGACAACACACAGAACTGTTACGCAGCTTAAATACGGGGATCACTCTAGCTCAGTGTCTAATCACACTGGAGGCCACAACCCGTCGGAGCACAATAAACGTTTCAAGTGCAAGTCGCAGAGCAAAACCTTCTTGAACTGCTCTAGTTGTGACCGTCTTCACCAACAGCTGTCGAGCCGGGTTCTCCCAGCCCTGTGTCTGCCAGCGCGGCTGCAGCTACAGCAGCAGCTGCTTGAATTCCTGCATTTTGGGTGTGGACTTCTTTAGGATTGGCTGGCCAAAGCTGCGCAATAAAAGAGGCTCTCCGTGAAGCTTTCAACTCGGTTAAAACATGTTTTATAACAGCACTAACACTGGAGGCTACGCTCCTCTCTGAAAATGGTTTCATACATATTTACAAGTACCAGCACAGATGAGGCCTCAGGCTCCCCATTATCTGCACAGCAGCTACAAACCTATCGACTAGTAAAGGCTCTGAAGGTTGATGGCCATAATTTCAGAGGAGGAGTAACTAGAAGAATCCCTTTAACTTGTAATCAGGCTATTTCAGCCTAGATGACGTAGCAGGTCCCAGCCAGTGCTGTGTCCGTCTGCTTCGGGCTCCGCTTGCAGGGGAGGCGCGAAGGCCGCAGGGCYGGGGCGGCACCCGGCGCTCGCTGCGAGGGAAGCGGCGCCGCCGACCTGCAGGAACCTGCCGGCCTGTGGGCAGGGCGCTCGCCCTGCCTCGGCTAATTCCAAACAAACACGGGGCGCCGGCAGCTTTGGAAATAGAGCTTGCACATCAAATGAAGCCAGGCAAAAGGCCTGATGCAGTTAGAATACTACTCTTGCTGGAAATTACAGGCTCTGCAGATCCTGAGGAATAGACATCTTCAGGAAGTTCACGGTAATGTTGATGAAATTTCATTTTTGGAGGAGTATAATCACATTTTTGCAAACTAACGTAGGTAGTTTATAGAATTAATGTAGACTAATGTAGTCCAACAAAGGACTGAAAATACCTTTGTTTTTCTCATTGGCTTTAGAGAGGAYATGTGGGCACTTTATGCATAGTACTACAGACACTATGTGCAAATTAAAACAAGTGAACTTCAACCTATCACACTTCAAAATCTCATAAAAATCACAGTGTTTTTCCTTAAAAGAAACACATTTCACTGGCTTTTTAAAACCAAGTTCAATACTTAAGAAGTCCGGACAGAAACAGCTCACCGTCCTTAAATACCAACAAAAATTACATGAAAAAATATCCTAAAGATTTGCTTTTAGGAAAGGAGAGCACCTTATAGCTGGCTAACCCCGTGTTTCTTTGTAAACATTCTATCTCACCAGGCTGTTTTCTTTCCAGGCTTCTGGGAATTTTGGTCTTTGCTTCTCCCTAGACACCAAGACTTGCATATCTTCAAAAGTGGGATGGTTTCCAACTTCTGTCTGGAACGCCATCTGGTACTCTGGCACAGATTCCCCTGGTAGCAAAAGAGAGGAAAAAAACCCCACAGCTTAAAAAATAAATATATAAAGCAAAAAGCAGAACAAGGGGTATGGGGTGATTGAAGGCAAGAACGAAGTTGTTGTCTAGCAGGATGTTCTCCATTTTCTCCAAAGCCTGGCCTCATAAAGGAAGCTGAATTAAGTGTTGGTTAGGAGCCTCTCTAAGGACAGYGTCCTAAAGCCTTGCTGGTTGAGTGGCACATTGAGAATAGCTTGGAAGCTGAAGATGACACCTAATTTTCTGGAACACTGCAGACCAAAAATACACACATGCTTCATCTGGGAGGAGACCCAAAGCCTTTCCAAGACCCAGCAGGTAAGACACAGCTGTGTGACAGCAGAGGGATACAGCATGTCAGACTACTAACTCCTCAGGTTACATCTCAGGGACAAAAGGGTCATTATGGCACTTTCTCATGTATCAATCTTTCCCCCTTTAATTCCTCCTGTTTTATGCTGCAGATGTGGATTTCCCTGCATTTTCAATGTCACTAACATGAACTCTGGCCGCTGATGACGGTGCTCAGCTCACATGATCACGAGGCTGAGAAGCCATCGAGTCCGTTATTTCCTGCTGACAACACTACTTTGAACACTAGATGGCACTGACCTAATGGTGAAAAGCAATTGTGAAAATCACTTCCTTTCTATGAAGGATTCACTTTTATGAAGGATTCGCTTGGGCAGGGATTAACTTTGGTTGATGATACTGTTTCCTACTAGTACTTTCTTTCCTGCTTCTTTCGTTTACCTGGGAAGAGGTCTGTGCATCTCATAAATATCTCCCAGTAGATGAGCCCCAGCGCRTACATATCCACTTGCTTCAAGGCAGACTCACAGTCCCGCAGGTTCACTGCTCCCTCCAGCACTTCTGGGGCCATATAGCGGATCGTACCAACCTGGAAAAATGTAAAATCAAAGTTTCAAATCAGGAAGCAAATCCTTCATGGTGTTTGGTTTATTACAGTTTTTATTTATACCCAGCTTCATGTTTTCTACACTTCACCAGAAAACGCCGTTCTCTTCTAATCAATGTCCTCAGCTTCCAGACTCTTTATCAGTTGTCTAGCCATAATAAAACCCTTTCTGTGCTTTGTCACATATTGCTTGCACCTAAAYAAAATAATAAATTTGCCCCTTACACAATGTCCTCACATATACGTTCTGAATATAGCAGAAATGKTTTTTTTTGTTTTTGTTTCCTGAAATTACCCATCCTATGTGAAAGCACATACCATAGGAGGGGAGGCCGCAGCTGAACAAGGCATTTGTTCTCTTTAACCCCGGACTGTTGGCCTGGCTCTCTCCTACCTCTTCCAGGTTTACAGGTTATTGGAAGCACTAAATGAGCCCATGCTCATTTCCCCTGGGGAATGGGCAGAGTTGAGCTCTCCTTCCCCACTCCTTGCAGGACAGGTCACAGCACCGCTCTGCGTTCTCAGCCTCGTATCCTTTCCTTCAGCGAGGGGGKACAGGGCAAGGGCTCCTCTGGGCTGGGAAGCATCCCCGAAACTCTTCTTCTCTAAGGGAAGCTGTTAGAACTGGGCAACACATTCTCTGAATGAAATGTAAAAGATKGCATGCTAAGAGCAGAAAGAAGACAGATACGCTGATGCGTTCTGGGACTTAACTTCATTTACAGTAGTCTCACTGAAGTTTAGTACCTATATTTAGACATATACAAACATAAACCAACAAAGCAGCCCTCTCTGAATCACAGCATCATAAAAACACAAGCCCCAAAACTTCTTTCTGTCCAGGTACCTATTTGCACTCCTGAGGGCTGTTTTTCCCATCTGCTGTTAAAAATCATAAAATCTTGCAAATTCTATAGCCTTCCTTGGCAATCTATTGCAGAGCTTCACTGCCCTGGCACAGGCCAGAAAGATTTCTTCATATATAACCTAATTTTTCCCTTCTGCAACGTAATCCCATTATCTCTTGTCCTATCCACAGTAAATATGAACAGTTTATTCCTTCTCTTTGTGGCAGCTGTTTACATATTTGAAGCCTTGGCTCTGTCTTTACTACACTAGACTAAACAACCCTAATTCTTTCAATCTTTTCTTCTAGGTCACATTTTCAAGCACCTCCTTTGATTCTATTCTGGTTCCTTCTCAGTTGGTCTGTGTCTTTCGCATGCTTTCGTTCCCCCAGGTGCACCCATTTCACATCCAGGAAATTACAGATGACATCTACAGAAACAGTCACAAAACATGGAATGCAATATGGCACCATTTAGGGGAAAAACGAGAAAAAAAAGAAAAAAAGGAAAATAAAAAGACTTTCCAAAGAGAAGAATGTTTGGACTTAATATCTTCAGTACAAGAGCGAAGGAATTTGTATCCTCGGCACTGCAACCAATTCCTGATGCAGAGTGCTTCAGTGTGCCAGAACAGCAGCTCTGTCACCTTTCAATAATGCTGGATTTGCATTCAAGTTTTTTGACATAAGAACCGGTCTCACCCTTTTCAAGGCTTCAGTCACTTCTCCCCATCTTGCAGCAATCCGCCCTCCCAACAGGAATTGTRCCACCTTGCGACCACAGCGACGAGCAAGCATCCACCTTACTTCCACTCTCATTTTTCCCATTTTTCTCCCTTTGCAGAGCAGCTGATCTATATGGGCACTTACCTCGCTAATGGCCGCGTTGTCTTCCTCGCCGGGGCGCACCAGCCTGTTCCCAGTGAGCTTCATGGAGAGCCCAAAGTCACTGATGACGCACGTGCCGTCGTTCTTCACCAGCACGTTGCGGCTGTTCAGGTCACGGTGGGATATGGCAGGTTTGTAATGGTCTGTTTGGACATGGGAAAGGGCTCGTTATTTGAGCAGCTGCACCGTTTGGCAAAATAAGAGACCCTTGTTGTGTCTGCACACTTACTATAAACAGAAAATCAACCTATTCTTTTCAGAAAGCTGACATTTTTGCTTCTTTATGAGCATCACAGTACGCTATGTATAAAAAACTGACTGTATTAATACCATMTATCAGTTTGAGTGTTCACCAACAAGCTGCTTTCACGTCCAGAAGATATTTCAGCATGGAACATCATGCTGAAGTATCATGCAAAATCACAGGAAAAAGTATGTGCTCAAATACAAGCCTGCTGCCACAGCCTGGCCAGCCAGGCCCCGTGTGCTCCCTCACGTGCACAGACCTGTGTCAAAGGAGGCTTTTTACAGCTGTTGACATTGTGATAGTGCCTGGCATGTACTCACAAGATACGCAGTCAATATTATTCCTGAGAGCTTGAACACGCTAACCTTGCAGTGCATTTGACCTCCACAGAAMAATCTCAGTTGTCCTAGTTTAAATGCTTTTTTGATAGAGCTGTTTTGTTTTTGTAAAGTAAACCAGCGAGGACTATAAAGCTGGTTACTGTTCTCAAGAATTTACTCCCTGGGTTCCTTCCTAGTCTTTATAGTCCAGTTTATGGCTCCATCTTCCTTTGGGATGGAAAGGGCAGGCGGTTTCTGGCTGCTAATGGACACACCTGGCTGCACATTGCACAATGAGCACGTTAAGACAAAAGCTGCTGTCTGCATGGCACACAGGAGTGCAACACCGGCTCGCATCAGCCTTGCTCTTTTAACAGGATCTCCAGTTTTCAGTCTGTGCCAGAGATGATGCTTCATACTTGACATATAAAATTGGGGATTTTAATTCAGACTTTAGGACCTTACTGTAGAATTCATGCTACTATGCTAATTATTCCTTTCCTTTCTGCCAGAACACTAATGCTTCAGTACCAGGCCATGTTCTATAGCTTGTTACATCAGAGATCACAGAATATCTGCCACACAATCACAGTTGCTCCTGAATGAAGCAGGCAAGCAGAGATATAAATCCGTGTGGCTACAGCTAGTGCTCTTAAGGCACTGAAAATTCAGCAGTGTCGTTGGTCACTGGAGGAGATGAGGTCCACCCCCTCAGACAGAAATGAAGAGTTGTGACGAAACTAGTGCGGCAGATTAAGCAATTTCTTTTGGTATGTGTGGTTTGCACAAGAGGTTCTGAGCAATCTCTATCTTAATTCACCATTTCTACATGAAATTCACCCTTTCTAGAAGAGGGATGTGGAGCTGCTGGAGAGAGTCCAGCGCAGGGCTCTGAGGATGATGTGTGGCCTGGAACATCTGCCCTGTGAGGAAAGGCTGAGAGAGCTGGGCMTGTTCAGCCTGGAGAAGAGGAGGCTGAGGGGGGACCTGATCAGTGCCTATAAATACCTCAAGGGAGGCAGTGAGGAAGATGGGGCGGCCTCTTTTCAGTGGTGGCCTCTGACAGAACTAGAGGAGACGGCCACAAACTGAAGCACCAAAAGTTCCACAGGAACTGGAACAGGCTGCCCAGGAAGGTTGCGGAATCTGCTYCTGCAGAGATCTTCAAAACCCGCTTGGACACAATCCTGTGCCATGTGCTCTAGGTGACCCTGCGTGTGCAGGGAAGGTTGGACTAGATGACGTCTAAAGGACAACATCTTCCAACCTTAAGGATTCTATGATTCCAGCACCACCAAACGGCAGAGGACGTCAGGATGGTGGCAGAGCACAGTGGACCACGCGGTCTCCCTCCGGCCTTACCTCCGCGGGGCAGCTCCGTGTGCAGGTAGGCCAAGCCCCTCGTAATAGAATGGGCCAAGCGACAAGAGCTCACCCAGTCGCTCGTGTGGAGACTCAGATACTTGCATAAAGAGCCCTAAAACAAAAAACACTGGATTAAAATCTTCAACAACCCAAAATTTTTTAAAAATGCAGTTTCACTTGCTCCTGAAAGATCGAACCCTGCAACCGTGTCTGTGTTTACCCAAGAGTTGTCAACCACAAGCTCAAGCACAAGTTTCACCAGTCTTTAGTACTGTCACTCACTTTGTATGAAGAAGAACAGAAAATGTACTATTTATTGAAAAATAACATGCCTTCCCTCTWTGAGGAATGGTATTAGTCATAATGCAACAGAAAAATGATTATTTTATTTTTTCCTTCAAAGAAACCGTAGCTGAACAACAGAAGAAGAAAGGTAACTGCAGGTTTACCAGCAGTGGGCTTGGAACCAGTAGCAGAAAACCCACYGCCTCTCACTGGCACCTCCCCTGCTCTAATGTAGTTAGTTAGCAAAGTAMAGAACAAAACAAAACAACCTAGACAATTCAAAACAAAAGACTGTCCACATGCATTGAAGAAAAAGGGAAAAGCTGTCACGTTCCCCCTTTCTTGGAAGAAAAGYTTTATGTGAAAATAAGTTTTTGGTAAGTTGGAGAAGACTCTCCAAGAAAAGCAGAGAGAAAGATGCCAGTTATGATGCTGAAATGTTCTAGAAACTCAAACTACCATCTCAAATCAGAATCAGATGCTGCACACTGCAGCGTTCCCTGCAGTTGTTATGTACGTAGCCACCAGCAACAATAGACTCAATAAAGCCCTTATGTATAACGCTTAAGAAGTTCCACCTTCTCTGTAAAAATACAATACCATGTTTATTTATGAGTACAGGCTATCCGCTATTTAAATATGAAACCTTAAAGATACCACAACGTGTAACATTTGCAGCATATTTTTATTAAGAAAACTGAGAATCTGTTCTCAGTTTTCATCTAAGAACTGGCTGCTGACAGTGATTTTCATGCTCTTATTGAAATTCAATATAAATGAAATTCAGGAAAAGTCACAGTCAGGATTTATAGATACATATTTTTAACCGAGATTATTCTTGTCAGTCACGAATTACACATTAAATCAAAGATACTTGTTCCCTTTGATAATGACTTTTGATAAAATTGACAGTTTTGTTTTGACAACTGTAATATTCTACTATATGTTTAACTGATTTTTAATTGTTCTTAAAAGACAGGAACRTCTGCCTGCTGGGGAACAAATGTGTGACTCTCAGGTCTTTTGCAACTACTCTGTGACTTATCCCCACTGCTTATTCACATCCTCCCTGTCAGTGCTGCTACTTCCACTGGCCTGAAGTCGTTTAGATAGTTGCACAGTTCGGATTTTTCTAATCTTATTTATTGGCTGGCTTATTTATTATCGCTGGCTTACTTATTTTAATCTTATTTCTAAAATAAGCCAGCGTGAGGGGGGTTATTTTTGCATCTGTAGTCGGAGCTGAGGTTCTTTGCTACYGCACCTACAGCGCGTGTGTGATCGAGCTTTTCCATGGCCCCTTCTAGGTTCTGCAGYCTCCTCTGGGATGTCTGTCTCTTATAAAATGACACTGCTTTTTCAACTGTGTTTTCAYTTCAAAAAGGTTAAGATACCTAAGATTCAGTTAAGATACTTTTTACATTATCTTCTAGTGTTATGTCGTCATCTGAAATTTTTATCGACATACAGCTATAAGTATATATATTTAACTTTCAGTRCACACATATATCTTGAGCATCTTGAGAGAGGCGATCACTGCTGCTATTTATTACTACTCTGATTATTTTTGCTACTTGATTGAGAAGTTTTTGTCCAGTTGTCTCTGTAACAAATCAAGCTTCTGCCAATCATTTCATACACTGGAGTCAATACAACACAAGCTCATTTAGCTGAGAAAAAACAAAGTAGTAAAGATGATTTAACTGAAAAGATAAAGTCATTTTCTATTAAAAAAACTATGAAATGCAGAAGTATAAAATGAATGCATGCATATTTATGTATTCACACATATACTTGTCATTTTATGATTTTTCATGACAAGCAGTTCACATGAATGTTGTGCATTTTAAACAACTTCTGCTTCAATGCACGTGTGTGTGCACCTGTGCAGAGCTCCCAAGGGGGGTCAGTGAATTTGAGGATGTAAAGGCAAGGAGCTGTGAAAAGGAGCACAAGGAGCATCTGTTGGAAGTAAGACTGCCCGAGACTTCTCCTTTATCATCAGTACCTGATGTAGTAGAATAAGTAGGCTATGTCGCAGAACACTTGAAGAAAGATAACAGGATAAAAAACAAGTGATTTATAGGACAAAATAAATAGCTTGAAAACAATAATAATTTATATGGATAATCRTGACATTACACGAGGCAAAGATAACTACTTTGCAAAAAGAACTAATGAAAAACAGGTGGCAAGTAATAAAGTCTAACCTTTCTATCCAGCTACTCTTAGGAAACTAAACCTATCTTCTTTTGTTGGATGCACTTACGTTGGGGTAATATTCCATCACCAATAAATATTCCATACGCCCATCTGCAGTGAACCTTTCATCTCCCACRATGAAGCGGGCAATGTTGTCATGCTCCATCAGGGGAACTCTGTAGATGTTCCTCTCATTGACGAAGTTCTGGCGATTAGCAAAAGAAAAAACCTTCACAGCAACGGGGCGCTCATCCAGGGAGCCTTTATACACTGCTCCGTATCGTCCCCGGCCAATCAACTGCAAGAAAACAAAAGAAAAGAAAATTATTAGTTCACTAACTAATAAATGAAGACAAAGATCAAAGTTTTCACTCCACAAGGAATATATGCTGACTTCTATGCTGCATTACACTGCACAAAATGGTTAATATTTTGTACTGAAAGCCAGAGGTAAAATACTGTCAGAAGAGCTGTTTCGGAACTGGAAATACTAAGACAGGCCAAATGAGATCTTACTAAACTGATCTACAGTTCAAATATTCAATTAATAAATCATAAATMATCTCTTAAGCAACTTTGTAGGCAGAATGAGCAAAATCTGTGATTTGTCTTGCGCTGACAACTCCCTTACTCAGCTTCTGCCTACCAAATATTTTTGAGCTTTTACATGACCAGCCTTGATTTATGCCCGAGATCACAGGTATTAAACTGAATACTAGATATGTTCTAGGATAGTAATAGTAGTAATACACGCATTTGCAGTGCAGAATAAAGAGCAAAAGAGACACACAGGTCTGTTACGGACAGGAATCGTTCTGTGCTACCCGGGAACCTTCAGTCTAGAGCCCACCCTGTCAGAGCCTTGTCACAGAAAAACCTTTCCCATCTCCCTGGCAACCGAGATGGATAGGCTCCCTGCTCTGACCCTGAACGCAGGGCACAGTCCTAGCTTTGAAAGCTGGAAAAAAATCCCACTTCACGAGGACTTAAGGGTTTAGTCACTTCAAACACTGACACAAGAACCTTGACACGAAATCACAGCGATTTCCTGGACAAACATCTTTTTAAAATACTTACAATTGGAGTAGAAAGGAAAGGATAAAGGAAAGGGAAAGGATAAAGTTATAAATTAACGCCGCTAAAGATGATAAAAACATCTACAGGAAAGCATCATTTGACAGCCAAACTTCTTGCTTCTCCTTCTTTCCACACCAGGCACCCCTTGCAGGGGACTGCAAGGAGGCAGCGAGCCACCTCACGGTGTAAAGACAGAACATACTACACGCACAGACACGAGAAGGCAGACTCAGAGAAAGGCAGCTGGCCCCACAGCGCAGTGTGAGGGCCCAGAGCGGTGCTGCACGTCTGAGAAAGGGCAGCGCAGAGCCTGCACGGGACCTCCAGCAGAGCCCTGTCCAGCCCTGGGCAGCAATAACTGCACCTGGGGATCTGCACAGTTCTGCAGCGTGTGTCGCAGCGGGGGGACGACTTTTCTGTGGCCTGTGTCTCTRGGGATGACTTTGGAGGGGCAAAAGGAAGAAAGGTGCCATCCTCTGCATCCCACTCACAAACACCTCACCCCATTGCTATTGATTCTTGACTAAAAGCTTTTAAAATGCAAGTTCTGCATGCCCCTTGGGGACACGAAATGCTGCAGCCTGAGCTCTGTGGTTGGCCTGTAGCAGCCCTGACGAGAGACAGTACCAGAGGGTGACAAGTGGCACTCRCAAACGCAGGGCCAGGGAAACACTCTGCCCTCACCTGTGGTGCCGTCCGTGCTCCTGCACGTGCCGACCACCGCAGGGCACTGCATTTGTGGAGCCCCCCATGCCAAACACAGAGGGTTCCTCACGCAACACTGAAACACAGCCYCCTTCCCCCAGCACCCAGAGCGCTGCAGAGCACAGTCAAGCTGACACCTGCAGCACTGCTGGCACAAATAGGCAAAGCAACTCAGCAAGTCTGTTTTGCCTTGGGTTTTGTTGCGTTTGATTTGTTTTCCTAACTAAAGCTTCGAAGAAAACATTAGAACATTAAGGATATATTTATTCCTGTAATTCTAATCTGGCAAGCCCTGCGATGGCAGCTGCTACACTCAGTGGTAGGATTGAGAAAGCGAGCTGAACATTTACCTCCAGTAACTTCAGGTTATCGAGATCCAGCGAGGGCTCCGATGTGGCCGCCTCCATCATGTTCATGCTGTGCAAACCCTGCTTGCGGTCTCCTGTAAGGCAGGGGGATGCAGGCAGGTTCAGGGGTTTGCCAAACAACACATGAAAACAGTAAAGCTCACCTGGAATCTGCTGGGAACACTCTTCCTAGGGAAGGGCAGGACAACTAGAAAGGAATCCTGTAAAACCCTCTCGGAGGCAGTAAAAGCAGCAGCGGAGGCACTGGGGSCAGGACGCGAGGGCTATCTGCTGCTTAGGTTATTGAATGTCACTGGCAATAACTGTAAAGTAGAGTCTCAGCAGTCCCAACTGCCTGCGGGGAACGGAGGATTTGTTSAAGAGAAATGGGTCCTCTAGACCCATTTACTAATAAACCTCTCTCGGCTGTTATGAAAGGGATATGTGGCCAGGAAATGCCAGAGAGGAGATGGGGAACACTGCATATTTGCATACAATGGGCACTGGGGTAGAAGTTCTAAGCACAACATTGAGTAAAAGGAATAATATAAAAGGCAGCATCCCCACACAGTACCTGCAAGCATCCGGTATCCAAAGAAGAGCGCCGCAATCAGCACGGCCAGCACGGACACAGACGCGAGGGCAATAACTATAGTCTCATCTCGATGGAAGGAATGAGAAGAATCTGAAAGAAAACAACACCAAGACTCTTTAATCGTAAATTCAAAAGAATCAGGACCCTGTAGCATGGAACAATGAGGGATGCAAACTTTTTCTGAAGTTTTCTTTTTTTAAAGAAACATCATTTTCTTGTATCAAAATTTATACGTCACAATTATCTTCCAGACAGCAAAGAAGTTRTTCATGAAGAAAGAAATGTTAGTGCCCTGAATGCTTAGCCTATTACTTCTCCACATCAGGCTCCAGTTTGCTTCTTTCAGGCATATAAAAATCCAGCAGCTTTAATATGAAAATTTATTACTGTAGATATTCCTCTGATGTCAGAATTCCTGGAATGTGGCATTACAAGACYTCATTTACATTGGCTTTAAAACCAAGTTTGAGAACTATGTTTAAACTTGTTTTATATATTGCTAAAAGTGCTCCTTTAAAGGCTGTAATGAGGCCTAACTATGTTAAAACCACAAAGTATAAAATGCACACAGGGCTTAAACAGTGGGCAAATTTTTAGGTGAAACTGAAATAAAATTTATCTGAAGTCTACACAAGCCGGCTAAATCAGCAATTGCTCTTAAAGGAACTTAAACGTGATTCATCTACTCCAGTTGCCAATGGAGAGGTTTAAGTGAACCAGATAAGAAGAGAAAGCACATTTAAAAGATGACGGCTTCCGTTTTTACCTATCTGTAATGGTAAGAGGAAATAATAAAAAGCTGGTAAAACAATATAGCAGAGGGAGTTCTAGCTGGATGTGTGCAAYGTAACCCATCAACGATAAGAGGCGGCTCCTATCAGATACTCCCCGTAAATCACAGGGAGTTCACAAGAATCACGACAACATCATATGCAAAGAGGCTGCTCACAGACAGAGACATAAATGCCACCATGGCTGGGTTTGGTAAAATAATGCTGGCTCCAGAACAACGACGAGGCGGTTGACACAGAGCACTGCGCTGTGGAATAACGTTTCAGAAAAGTTTAAGAATGAGCACAGATTTTTTTTCTGTGATTCTGTCTACCTGCCTCTATCTGCTTTGCATGATCACTTGTTCTGCTTGTGAGATTACCAACCTTTTTAAATACAGCAAAAAGGCAAGGTCACCTAGGCACAGCTTTAAATCCCTCCAAAGCTTAACAAGAATCCTGCTAAGTTATTATCCCTCGAATCCACAAAAAGTTTCTAACTGGGATATTTCTTCTAACTTGTTCTTTGGCTGCATTTCATCTTTAGCCCTTTAAACGAGCTGCTGATTTGCATTTAATTTAAACACCTAGAAGGAAAACGGGAGCAAAACCAACCTCCAGCTAGAAACAAAGAGGGCCTTGTACAGACGGCGTTTGCTGAGATGAACCTTTCTTCTTACATGCAGTTCTAAGTATAACAACACAGATGAAAGCATACTTACACACATGCACACAGAGATRCATAAAGCTACAGACCCAATATATTGTATATTGCACAGCTGTATGTCTTTACACAGGCGTATACACCCCCATGCACATTTTGCCAAGAATAATATAAAAACGCATGTGAACTAACCCATCGAGAAGCACGTTGGTGTGCACCACTAACCTACGCAAGCCACTTTTTGAGCAGTCCTGTAAAACGGAGGGTATATACGTTTCTTTTTGTGTTTTCTTTCACGAACACGTGGTGCCGAGACGGCCCTCCCTGCCTCCCACGAGGACGCTCCGTCTGGACRTGTTCTTGCCGTGACACTCCCTGGCCTTGGCTCCCGATGCGCAACTGGACTGAGACCGAGTTCATCTGCCACTGCTCTCAGCCCCATTCCCAAACCAGTGGGCTCTGCTTCAAAGGTTATTTTAAAAGGACACGATTATCATACCCACCCCGGAGCTGCGCTCTGTTTTTCCCTATGTCCTAGGCTAGCTGCAAACCCAGTGCTGGAGCTGGCAGAGCCCTCYTCTCCTCACAGCAGGGCACCACGCGCCCCAAACCAGCCAGCTCTGTACAAAGACACGCTGAGCGGGGCTGGCTGCAAACTATAGGGAGCTAATGGTTACAAGGTTGATTACGGAGCCAAATTCCGCCCAAACTTGTATACACAAGATATCAGCAGAGCTTCTGCGAGTTTATGTTACTGCAGCTGACGGCAGAGGTTACGCACCGCCTGCTCTCCCTGCTGCTTAGATATGAGGCTGCAGCTTCTGTTCAGGAGAGATTAAAACCGCCTTCTTGGGCTCCCTGATCTAAAGCAAAATCTACCAAAACATTAAAAGAAAACCCCACAAGCAATAAAAAAGAAAACAGAAAGGCCTGAAACCACCCTGAGAACCAACCTATGCWCCCCCTCAGCTGGGCAAGGAAAGCAAAGCCGCAGCTAACACGACATTTCCAAGGCATCTAGCAGACGCGTCTCTCCAGCTCTCCTTTCCTACAGTGTTGCTGTCACTCCCCCATTTGCACGCCGCCTACCAGCTCCACGCAGCGGCACGTCGCAGCCAACGGCACCAGGAGCCTCTGCTTTTAAAGCACGGCCCACGACGGCAGCGGCAGCAGACGCCCTTCCCAGCGGCTCGCTGAGCTCCCGGGCCATAAGGAGCCTGTCGGCTGCTCCCAGACCCAAGCACAACAGAGCCGGCAGAGGCAGCGGATTTTCCCAAGGGAGCACAGGCAGCTGGAGGGGATTGGAGCATGCGGTGAAGGCCGGAGCTTCTCCKGCCCATGCTCCCTTTGCTCCCTTCAGGCACTTCTATCACACCAGGGATTTCTAAGGCACCTCTGCCATAATATTTTCCAAGAGCTCGTACAATGACTTTGGCAAATTAGTTTTTTAAAATTAAGCTTTCATACTGCCCCACACAGAGGTTTTCTCCTGCTGCCTTCCCAGATGTCCTCCTGAATGACACAGAGCCAAAAACGCTGACAGTGCTGATGACATCACTAGGAATAATATTTTTCCTTCAAATGAACCCTTCCACTATAAACATAAGCTTTTAATATTAATTAATGCAAAAAATATTTTGATCTAGGTCTATGCTCAAGAAACTTCTTCTATTTCTTTGTAATTTAACTCACTAAAATGAAAGACTTTTGTACGCTTCCTGTTTCCATATTTAAAAAATTAGCATTTATGCTCTTACCAAAGAACATTTTGAGCAGTCAAAGGAAACGGGGACAAAAACAGGTTACAATGGCCAATGGCAAGAGCCTGTAAACATTCGAGAATTCCTTCCTTGGAGCCAGAGGAGGATGCAAGCGTCTTCTATCTTCCTTTTCCATCAGCAAATACTCGGAAAGCCGCAGACAGTTCTTCCCTCCGTATTCCCTCCGCCCGAGACAGGAAAGCACAAGTCGCCTCCCCAGCTTGGGTGCTGGGTCAGAGCAAGCACCCGGGTGAGCAGGAGAAGCCATAGGGAATTTCTATGCTCTCCACTTCATAGTTTGAAGGTTGTGGCCTTTAATATTGACAGTGGAAAGCACAGAGTGACTGTGAATGCTTGTGACTAGTGGGAAATTGAGAAGATTTCCACATTACAGAAGCTGAAAACTATCCTGAAGGCTCTCCTGTACCACAAGCCAAATCCTAGACGCTCTGGAGATCCCTGTTGGGATGAGAAATCTTAAAGCCTATGTGAAAATAAAGCTCTGCCTTTGGGTTAAGAACATGCAAGTAAATAAGTCCCGGAGCCACCTACTGATGAAAATAAGAATGAAATGGGGAGCAGCTGCAGCATTCTGTGGGTTAGCGATGTCGGAAAAGGAAGAAACCCACGGGGAAAAACCTGCCTGTGTAATTGAAAGCTGTATCAGGACACAGACACACAGGGAGGCTGCCTTAAAACTCTGCAAGCAACTCTGTTGATTCTTTCTGCTTTAAATGTTTGAACATGAAACATCAGGCTTTGAAATGTGGTTCACACACACAGAAACAACCTAAAATACTTGTAGCCATTTGTACTCTGACAACAGTATTTAGGAAATGGAGGGGGACATATAATCAAAAGCATTTGCATGTAAAACTAACTTTTACCATTAATTTTTAAAAGTAATTTTTACCACCAGATCTCTACATTCAAACTTTTTTTTTTATTATAGTCTCTCTACTTTTAATCTAAACTACTGATAGCTACAGTAGTAAACAAGTCTAGAAAATAATGTATGCGTGTATTTTATGTTGTGAGTTTTGCATGAAAACACGTTTGAGAAATACTGCCATTATTCTACATAACAAAAATCTTTTAGTCTGTTTTAGTTTTAAATAATCAATGTCCCCTCAGAATTTCTGGCAGGAATATGTTGTAGAAACTAAAAGGTCTACCTGCCAAATAGATACAAGAATATTCCTATTTGCTTTTACGGCTGTATCCGCAGGTTTCCAGCAACGCTGGAAGGAAGGAGCAGGGGGAAGAGTCTCCGTCCGCCTTCGCCGCACTCYGGTTGCTGCTGATCCTTCCAGGCAGCTACAGCTGTAGGGCCTGTGATCAAAGCCAGTGAAACTACACAGGGGCCCCAAGCTCTGCCCGGACAGCTTGCGTGAAAAGGGAGCAGAGTCTTAACGCCATCCTGCAAGTATTTCTTTGATGTGATCGATTCAATATGCTCACTGCCAATGTGCCAAAGAAGTTACTTTTCTATTAAGGAATCTAGACGATATTGGGGATGAGATCAGAAGCAGGAGGGAAACCTTATGCTGAAATTATAAACACAGCACAAGATGGAGCTATGAAGTGTGTGGGCAATGTGGCCTTCAGCTGCACATGACTGCAAATATGCTCTGGAAATTATAAAAGTGACTTTTCAAGTATAATTAATTCTTCTTGCTTTTAGAATCATGTATCCTTCACAGTGGCCCAGTTGGACTCACTTTAACTCAGGGATAAGGGCTGAATCTTTTGGAAGAAAATACATTGTTACCAAGTTTTTCCAAGGACTCAGAGATTTCGATTCTAATTCTAAATTGTATTTGCTGACCAGGTGACAGAGGCATGGCCCGGATGACTTAATTCCCAGTTTCTTAATAAAGAAAAAAGAAAAAAGTATTTCAATAGTATTTTTAAAATCTCTATTTTTGCTTCATAGTTTTTTATGAAATTCCACTGAATTCCATCCAAGTAGCAGTAAATTCATCCGTTCAGTCTACGCATGGGTTCTATCACATGTGTCTCACGAATCTTCCCCAAAGGATAAAAGACCTACTCATTCCTTACTGCGCTCGAGCTGTACATTCCAGCCGAACCAAAACACTTAATCAGTTCCTTTTTCAGCTCTGTTCTGGATGGCAATCAGCATTTCAACTGACCGCCCATTGCTTCATTCCTGATTCATTTCCTGATTCGGGGTCCTGCAACAAGAGATTGCAGTCTCCACCACGCTCGGGCAAGGACAAGAATGCCTCCAACAGCAACAAYGCACCCAAAGTGACTCCCATTATTCCAAGTAAATCTCAAGTTCGTTTGGCGGAGGCAAGAAAAGGTGGAAGAAAAACCGAGGCAGAAAACCTGTACTGAGGAAACACATGCTAGGAGTCTGTTAGGTATCAGGGACCAGGTCACCCTTTTGTACACTCRCAAAAGAACCACAGCTGCACCCTGATTTAAACTCCCTTAAACCACATTTTTAGTTAAGTCAGTGCTACAAGGTGGGAATACCCTAAGTTGTTCTCTAGAAATCTCTACAACAAACCCTGGCAGGAGCTACTTCCAGTTTCTGTAAAACTATAGACAGCCGAGAATAACAGAAGTGGGGGGAAACAGCCTTTCTRTAATATCACCTTTCCTAAATGTTTGCAGTTCACCTAAGCTTTCACAGGGTCATGCTCTAAAATGACTATTATCTTAATTCTGTTTTACGAGTCTGTAATTTTGAAATGAGACTGCATCCATCAGTACTTGGCAAATTATTAATAGAAGTAAAAATCGTGTTGACATTTTGTAATAGCATGGAATAGTATAGAACATAAATATCTGCTATTCATCAAAGCAACCACCTTCAATACTGAAACCAAAATTAAGGTCAGAAATATTATTTCACACACGGTTCTTGCAGGTATCCAAATGCAGAGCCTGAGATTAGCCAGGAAACACCTACTAAGARAGACCAAGCGCTGTGCGCTTGGGAAGATGAAAAGCAGTTAATGGGAACAGTGCTTTTGTGGGAGATGARGAGACATTCCTTAATAAAATAGCCCTGACCAGTAACCCTAAGGCAATTTTCTTTTGTAACTAAAAACGGATGTTTTCTCTCTAAACTTCAGAGCAAATCCTTGGTTTCTATTCCAGCCTGCAAGGCTGAGATGAAGCAGAAAGTCTGTATTTATTTCCAACCATTCCATTATTTGAAGGCAAATCTAAACCATCACCAATATTTTACCATCTCACATCCAGCATCATCATATTTGCTTGARCTTATATTCTTATACAAGATCAGAGATACATGTTTTTGTGGCTTGTCCTTAACCACATATTTTCTCCTGCCCTTCTCCACTTACAGGAAGACCAGATTTCTTTACTGATTTTTCACAGCAGAACCAAATTTGGACTTTAAGAAAGCACCAAAGTTCCCTGAAACCTGCAGCAACCTCCCGACCTGGCAGTGCTGCCTCTCCARTCCCCTCTGCTGCTGCAGAAAATGCCTAGACTGCAGCAAGGTTTGGGCTGCAAAAGCTTCCTTCTCCAAGGAAAAGGTGCCTTGGGACACAGCTGGATCTGGGCTCGCTGCCCTCCGGCCACTGGCCGGGGAAGGGGAATCCTCCTGCTTCCCTGCTGCTCGGGGTACCTCTGGCTGCGGTCCGGGGTGTCTGCCTTAGATTTGCCTTTTTGCAGCTTGCTTTGAAAGCCGAAGGCCGCGCTGACGCATGGAATGTAATAAAAATACAGAATGTGTGATCTTCTCCTTGGCAGAGGCCTGGGTTATGCAACCTCTCGCAGCTCCCTCTCTTTGATAACCAGATACAAAGTCATGAATTAGCAGCTTGTCACTTTTGTAAAGAAATAACCCCTGAGCTGGCAAAAACTCAACTCTTCTGCTCTGCCTGCCTTTTTTTCCCCCCCTTTTTTTTTTTCCCCTGTGTCATCAGAAGACTTTGGGCTAATTTTAATACTACTAGATACTCCCTATAACCGAGATATATGCAGAATTATTAGCAATGCAAAAGCATCATCATATTTAGATAATCTTTCTGAAGTTGCCTACAAATAGATAAGCACTTGGTTACTAGAGAGATGAAAAGGAATATCTTGCTTCTACAAGCAAACTGCACTTGAACATGCCTGAGCCGTGCTTGATGCTTATCTGCTGCAAGAAAGTTCGGCCACCCAACCAGACGCTGGGAGCATCGTGTGTATCAAAATAAAATATTCATAAAAATATTGTTTAATAAGAGGCTGTTCACGTTATCCCCTCGCACTGATCTTGGACCAGAGGGTCTTCCTCCTACTGCATCACTTGGTGACACCAGTTTGAACACGATGGCTCTTTGCCAGCATCTGTAAAAACACCAGGCTAAGAACAAGGMGAGTGTTGCAGCACAAAAAGTGAGCACCTCACAGCGCCCCGGGATAGCTGCCTTAAATCCGACAGGCTCCGGAGTTAAGTAGCTCATATGCCTAACATTCCCAGGAATATTGCCGCTCTAAAAATAGCGCCCAAACGTGCCAACAGAGCAAAAAAATGCGCATTTCCATCCGGGTGCGCGACCTCGGCAGCGATTCCTGGGAGAGGAAGGGCGGTTGGGGCGGCGGGAGCGGAGGCCGGAGCTCTCCGCGCCAGCCCGCGCTCCCTCCCGCTCCGCCGGTTTTCCGGCCGGATGTTTGTGCTCCGTGGCGGCGGCGGCCGTGCCGGCTGCGCCCGCGACGCTGCCCTCAGCCCAGCCTGCCCCGCACAGGAATCAGGGCCCCTCTCAGGGAGCCACGAGTGACTGCAGGGCCCTTCCAGACTCTTTCCTCCTCCTTCAGCTCTAACAGGCAGGGAAAATAACCAGCTGTAATGGATGTAACTGTACGCCAGACTCATCCAAACCATAAACATGCAACAGAAACCAAATCGCAGCACAATCTCAACAACTAAGCGATGCAAGTGAAAACACAGCAGCAGTATAAAGAGACAGAGTGGGAAAGAGTTTATGACAAAACCCTGCATTACACTTCCGTGTCCAGGTACTTCACAGTTAGTGGCCTAGATCAGCTTACTATATATTAGTACATTGAGGTGGCCTGTTGTCATCCTCTTAAATTTGGCAAATATTTTGGTACTAAAACTTAGTTCCTCCTTCTACTTTGAATTCAACAATACATTCTGTACTCGAAAACATCCCCGTGCAGACATATTTTTCTATCTAAATGTTCTTACCATTTTAAATTTGAAGATACATGCTACAGAGCCACAAGTTAAGCCTGCCTTAGCACTATTTACAGCTCCTAAAGCTCCTGCATGCCTGGCCAGTGCCCTCTCAAACAGCACGACTGCGCTGTGCAAGCGTTGGATCTGTTCCCAACACTGGTATCCTCATTTAGGAGGAAAAGCTGTAATTTGCAAAGCACAGGGCCCCCTCTCCCACTATTCTGTGCCCTTACGTGTCCGTTCTTCCCTCCAGGATGGTGTCAGGGCCTTGGGCTCACCCTGACAAAATGGGCAGAATGACAAAAGCAAAGAGAAAAGCGTGTTCAAGTGGAAGCAAATCCAGAGGAACACAGCAAAGGGGAATGGAAACCCAGGCACCGAGCATGTCAGGAGCAGGAGGCCACGTCAGGCTCTGCTGAGGCAGCCCCTGCCTCCCCACCACCGTGGTCTCCTGCCTTCTTCAAATAAACAATTCCAATGCCACAAATGCTGCTCTAGGCATGCGTGAAAGTCCTTGTTCTTTCCAAAAACAATGAAGATAATATTTTTTAGGACTTAAAATACAAAGGTGTGGGAAGCGCGGGCGTTGTTTCTGCCCTGGATGCGCAGCAGGGGTGYGAGGGAGGCTGCTGCGCGCTGCGCTCTCCCAGCTGTACGAGGGGGGCACAGCACCTCCCCGAACTTCAAAGGCGCCTGATTATTTCAAAATCGCACAGAGATGAAAAAGGCAATAATGATAAATCGCAACCCTCGGTTTGCATTTATGCAAAATCCCTCCGCAGATCCAAAGGCTTGATTCGAGATGAAAAGAGGGCCGCGTTTGATGTTGCTCCCTGGCAGGCCGGGCGTGCGGCGGGTGCCCCGGCYGGCACCACGAGCACCCTGCACCTTGCAAAGGGCTGAGGAGGGAGGGGAGAGGGGGAGGAAGGACGGCAGGAAGATGTGAGCTTGCTGCCCAACAGACACACACCCTGCGGCACTGAGGCGGGCATCAAAGGTGCCCGTGGCCTCACAGAAACCCCGCGGGCGCTGCTCGCTCCCGCTCCCGTGGAGCCACAGGCTGTTTCGGAGCAGGGCCGGCCGCGGCAGCGCGGGGCCGGGAGCCGATGTGCGGAGCCGCCAAAGGCCGCGGAGCGGAGCCGCCGTCAGGGCTGCCACGGCCGCCCGCCGCTCCCGCCACCCAGGGAATCAAGTATACACCTGCTTCTCAACAGTAAGGCAAAAGAAAAGAAACTAACAACTCTCATTTGGTAGCTATAATAATAATATAGAACAAATACAATTATTTTCAAATAATATAGAATGAATGGAAATGACCATCCTCCAGTCGTATTTGAACAGCTCCATCACAACAGGTGAGCTCACAGTGGCGCTTCTGGGACTCTGCCTTCCCAGCTCTGATGGTTGCAAATGTGTCACCAGCGTGACCAGATTCATGGCAGACTTTTGGCAGCACTGTAGCACTGCATGTGCAAAGTTATTCTTCACCTCCCTCTCAAGGAAAAGCTATAAATGACCATAAATATAAGTGACTATATACAAGCTCATAATTTGAATTCTGATACAAATAGTACTTTCTTGTGCAACACTGAATTTCACCATTCGGGAAACACTGAGTCTATCGCCCCGACATTTCCAGTGGTGTTAGAACTAAATCACAAACAACTGCCACTTGGTCTCAACACAGTTTCWTGTTAGAGGCCTTAGGAAAATAGTCCGTCCTCAAACCTATTAGAAACGCTTCAATCTCTTATTCTGCCCTAAAACTGGAAAAAGCTAAGGCAATAGCTAAGATGAGAGAAAACCCCTTATTTCCTTGGAATTCCCTCTTTCAATTTCTTTACCTGCCCTCAGGGACTGAATCACTAACTTCTCTCCTTCAGATCTAACTATATATTAAACATTCTTTCATGAATCTGATTTTTATGAATGGGTACTCTGCAATTTAACCCAAATGATTAAAAACTGGTCTAAACAAAAGATAAAAATAAAAATAAATAAATAAAAAAGCTGGTCTAAATTAGATTTGAAGACTAAAGAATACATCAATTCCTTTCAAATTATCAAATGTGTTACAGAATAAATACTTCAGTGTCTCAAAAGAAAATGGAAATCATCAAAACAGTCTTTTGACAGGAGCTATACGGACATGCAACATAAATCTGATTACATTCAGTATTTAGAAAGATCTATAGTTATTCCGAAAATGAAAGCACAGAAGCTAAAAAATATGTTCTGCAGATTCCTAACAGCTGGCATTAAAAGTCAGATTTCCTATCACAAATTCAGTATAATAAGGATTGCAGCAAGGCAAAAGTCTGTCTGTCTCTCACACGCCCACACACACCCGCAAATAAACACAGAGCCTACCAGCTAAAATGCTTGTGTGTCAGTGACCATAGCAACAGGGCGCTGCTCTTTCTATTTATTAAATATTWAAAAAGGGTGATAATAATAATGAATGATATACATCAATAACAGCTATTTCCATAAATAAGGAAGCAACRTTCCTAAATCTATGAAAAGAGAGGAAAAATGGAAGATGACTGGGAATAGCTGCATCCAGGTAAACTTAAAGCTAAAATGGAAAGACACAAAAGAAGACTTAAAACTTCTGCTAGATATTTAGAAAGATGCTGGCTTTTCAGATGAGGTCATTAATCACTGWTCCTTTTTGAGCCTTTTTTGGTCCCAATTTTTCTTTTTTCTGGACAACACTATGCTTCTGAGAAGGAARCACATTATTAACTGAATTCTTGTTTTATGAAATGCTCTGCAGGGCGAGTGAAGATGCCTCTCATGTTATCTGCACCTAAGACCAGGGCTGTATTTCAGTACGGCACCATCGCTGGGGGTGGCGATAAATAAAGCTCCTGCTTTACAGTATTGTGATAGGATGCAACACTGTATGTTATTTCATAGAACAGAACCCAGGAATCAATAATGTATTTGAGACTATATCAGATTTTTGTCAGCAAACGGCACAGGGACCAGAGCAAATAGGATTTATATGAAATGCCTAATTAAAGAGCAAGGAAAAGACATGAAAGGTTTTCATGAACTAACCATTATTTTGCACAGATAAGCTTAATGAGACCGTAGATCAGATCAAATCCAATATGAGGAGAGCTGCCAGTCTTGCACAGTAGGAGAATGTGGATTATAACGACCAGCACTTGCACAGTGACCAGAGACTGCAACAAATCCCATGCGAAAACACATCCTCAGCTTGCAACACATGGCAGCTGAGGAGGAGAACATCTATACACAGTATAAATGGCATTTTACTTCACTAGGTAAGACCACAATGTAAACAGTATCCTGGCTAATTAAGACATGTAATTTTTAGGATAACTAGGTATTTTACTGCACATGCAGGGTCATCAGCTTAAGAACATACAGGAGCAGAACAATCAGCTGCTGAACGTGTCTCTGAAGCATTTTGCATCTTGTCTTGCATTCTTACAAAGCACAACCATAGAAAACTAGTGAGATGCTTGAAATTCCCACAGAGAAGCTGAAATTTTAACTGAAGATCTGGTTTCAGGAATTTCACAAAAGGAAGAATTTCACAGAAAGAACATTAAAAATCAAGCTTAACCTTCAAGTATAGAGCCACAGTCGATGTCTTGTTAYAGAATGAAGCTGTTTAGTTCTTAGTCAGACTTCTATTTCCATATATTTCTCCTTTTTAATCGTAACTTAACTTCTTGTAATTATTTTCAAACAACTTCCTACATTCAAGATTAATAGAGAAATGCTTTACAAGAAGTTGAGACATGAAGACAACTGGGGACATGTTTCACCTCCTAGGACGCTTTTCTTTTTTCAGTTTATTTCCTAGAAGCAGATTTTGTTATTAGCCTGCCCTCAGTGGGAACTTGCTCACAAGAGTGTTTTTGAAAGACACCCACGCTCCATTATTGACCCGTTTTAGAAAGTTTCTACCACTTTCAGGAAGTATTTTTTAAAGCCTGTTAATCCAGAACATTCCCCAAAAGCAGACTGCTAACTATATCTGTCCTCCAGAGAGCTCCCAACACTTCTCAAGTCTCCTAAACAGCAGACTAGAATTTGCTTAGAATCAAGTTTATCACCACATGTTTTGCAGTTAAAAATCATCCATCATCCTTGCCTGGTCTCCATCTAACCTCCATAACAGAGGATGTGAAATAACTCCTTATCTGCTACCATTTTTATTTACAGCCCACCTTTTCACTAGAACATGTTGAAAGAGCCTTGGTCACACGAGCCTTATCTCCTTTTGCCTTGCGTCTGTAAGGCATTCGCAGGGAAGCAACGTGCACTGTCACAGTCAGGGCTCGAGTTTATTATAGTCAGATTATACTCAATATTTCCAGTAAATGGAAAATGTATTTACAGTATTGGTGTAACCCAAGGATCTCTGGAGATCATTAAGGTCCTAGCAGGAGCACAGAAGCCCTGGCAACTGCAAGAAGCTCCTCTCCAGCACAGACACCAGTTCCTCAAGAGCTCTCCTCGATGCAAAGAACTGAACTGCCCATTTAAGGACGCTAGTCAAATGAATTGTTTGCTCTTATTGAAAAAGGCAAAACCCACGGATTATATTGCAGAAAAGGGAGGTTTYCCTTCTTCATTTTAAACCTGAAACTGTTAAATAAAACATTTTATTTGTAGTACGGGAAATGCACAGGACAATGATGCAGGTTAGAGAATTAAATCAAATGAAGAAGCTAACTTGTGYGCGCAGCTATGTGAAGATTTGAGATCTYTAAGGACACTAAAGGAAAATATTTTTAGTCTTCGGAAACAACGTGTGGTTTGAGCTCTAGCACTTCACAAACAAATTTCTGCGTTTCCACGAGACAGATAAATCCTATCTTCCATCCTTTTCAGATTCCAGTGGGTTTTCAAAACAACTTTGGAAAGGGCCTTGTTCTCTGACCTCCAGAGCACAACACGGTACCAGTTCCTGCTGGCACAGCTTTTATTAAAGTCACCTTGTCCTGCTCTCAGATCAAGTGCACTCGAAGCAGTAGTTTGACAAAGCAATAAGGAATGCATTTATAAAATAGGTTTTGCTTTTTTATTCCTAAAAATGGTATTTGAAATGTTCCTCCTTTTTCAAACAAACACCTTTGTATTATTAGGTTGCATTTGTTCTTACTTTATTTGACAATGATTCCTGTGCTTGTTGGTTCTGATGCATCCAGACATTTCCAAGCACTTCCAAAGCTTTGCAACCTCAGCRGAAATGAAGCACTGATCTCAGCTTCCTGATTAAATATTTCTCCAAGAGGAATAACTTGCAGTCTCCTGCCCAGCTAGGCCTTGCCTTCACAGCTAGCATTTCACATTCAGCCTCCAATTGCACATCAAAGCTTTATGTTTAATTTGAGTAAAGGTGCTAGTTTAATCTTGGGAGACTGCTGTCTTAGAAGTTAAAATATTAAATGCTTCTAACAAGTCTTTAAGAGATTCTGCTTTTRACATATCCTTTTCTAATGAGAATCACTGAACTTACCCAAAAAGCATTACCAGTTACCACAGTGCTGGAGAGACTTGCAAAACCTTRCACTGATTGTACAGAAATGAGGCTTTCACTCCTATTTCTACTCACACTCCTGTACAAGTCATTATAATTGTCTACTGTATTCAGTGCTGGTGMTCTGCAGGAGCTTCCACTTCTCTACTCTTCCCCGCAATAGTCCTGACTATCACTTCTCTTACCTCTGCCACAAYAATGCAGGAGGCAGTCTAAACTTGCACAAGTTTCCACAACATCACTACTCAGTATCTGCAGTAATTTGTACCCTGCATCCACCTCCGTCCCCGCAAAAAACTCACAGTCAATTCATTTCCTCTAAACAAAGAACCTTTAAAGAAAAAAATAATAATAAAACAAGATTTCTTTGAAGCATTCACTACATTCTAGACAAAAACAGGAAAGGCAACTGAAGGCTCAGTAAAATAAAAATTGGTCCAATTTTGGCCAAAATGCAAAATATTTCACCATTGCATCACTGACCTTACTGGAATAGGCTCTAAAACCCACTCCTCATTCTGCACCCTTCTTGGCTGCACTCCTGTCCCAGCGACTCCTCRGCAGCAGCCCAGGCACCCATGGAGAATCCCTGCTGCGGCGGCGAGAGCTGGGAGACCCGGATCCCAGGGGGTCTCTGGTACAAGCGCTCAGCTACTCCAAAGGAGGCTCCTCTGGGGCTTTCTTGGGTTTGTTTTTAAAGAGGCCCTCGGCTCCTTATTGACTGCATGAAGTCTTTCCCTCCCGGCACTCTCTCAGGTGCACTTCCCTACCTCACAATTTGGGGGAGCAAAGTTGCCAACGCAGCTCTGCTGACGGAAAGAGCTCTGCAATGACTCCCTATCATTTCAAAGGCACTAGTTTTAGTCCTTGGGTAGCTCATTCCCTGTGCAATCAGCAAAATTGCACAGGTTTGCAAATTCTGCCTTGCTATAATACCCAAATCATCCCCCCCCCCCCAAAAAAAAATCCAAGTACACCTAGGGGAATATGCTTATTTACTGAGTGTTTCCTTTGATTAGGCACATTGAAAATGAGAGCAGCTCTCGAGCACTGGCTGAAAGCTGAGCCGAGCAGGTGCTGCACTTGCCATGCACAATCAAGGGGAAATAAAAGGCATTTCAGCTACAAATTAATATTGGATGCTACTCTCTGGGAAAAAGCAGCCCTGATAACATTGGGAGCGAGCAAGGTTGCAGCTTCCCAAGATTAGCCCAGTGTGATCTAATTCACCTTCAGTGGGAGTTGGACTGGGCCATTTGCCCACAGCAACAGGAGTCTAAGTGCAGCTTCTCAGAAGCAACAGCTAAATGAAAACAATCTATTACTGCTTTAATTAACCTGACCCAGCCGCATACCTTCATAATTACATTTAGACAAATTGTAGCTTTCCTCAGAAGTTTCCACAGAAGGCTCCGCGYGCTGCGAGCCAGACGCAGCGCTGACTTTACAGCGGCAGTGAGAGGCTCACAAAGAGAGGCCGGGACGATACTCTGCAAAAATCAGCCATTGTAGCAGGGTTTTACAAGAAAAACTGTCTTCCTGACAATAAGTTTCTAAATCTCTACAAAATTTCAGGCTCTGTGTGTTGTTATGGGGAAAAAAAAGTCCTACCTCTTTTTAGGTCAACAATATTGTACCAGTAATGCTCAACTGTTGCTGCCAGGGATTTTTTACACGTATTGTGTATATACATCCATTGCCCATCATGCAAAAATATATTCTTAATACTAAGTTGTTGGAAGAGTAATTTATTTGCAGTACTCTGGAATGCAGCCTTAAGGGAAAAAAAATAATTAAAAAATTATTACTTTGCACTTGAAGCTATTTTAACTTGAATGTTTCATTACAAGATATCTATGACCAAAGAGCGAGAGCGTTTTCCTCCTTAATTACTTGCTTTCTATTTCAATGGCCATTATGGACTATTGTAAAATTAACCATATTGAACTTGAAATATTTTTCGAATCTGGAAAGCATTTAGTAGAGATGAAAGCTACGCAGATGTGCTGCAAAAGTCTCAAAATAAGTATTCGACAAAGCCAGCAAACACAGATCTCCCCAAACTTCCCCCTGAACCCACAGTTGGCCCTTTGAAGTTGTGGGTTGCGAATATGTGCATATACTGGCTGAGGCCATGATGGAGATTTTTTAGTCAAAGGGTTATTTTGGTGAACACAGAGGATGGAGAAATAACGAATCTGTTCATGCATTATTTAGCAAAGCATGAAAAAGTCTTCCTCTCCTCTCCCCGCTAAGACACGCAAGCTCAACCTGCAGTTAAGAGGTTGTTTTTGAACTTCTGCATGTCAAAAGCTCCAAACTATATAGACAAATCTTCTGATTGCTTACAATCATAATCCGTCAGTCTGTATGGGATTGACACTGTCAGAACCAGCGTGGTCTCTGAGGACTGTACAAACAACCCGGCACAGAAACACGTRAGGCTGCATGTGAGCGTGTGAGGCTGTACGAGCTCCTCGAACGGCCAGTCCCAACCTCTTGTGGCAGAGCCAAAGCAGAGACACAGCTGGGTGAGCAACCACTCTCTGCTTAAAGGCAGATCTGCATACTGTGAAAATGGAAGATGACACAATCACATTAAAAGTATGAGTTAATAGAAAGACAGGCTGCAATATCCAATTAGAGTTGGGTGAATTAAGGACTGCGTTAGAACAGACTGCGTTTAATTCCGAGATCTTTCCCCACTAGGCTAGCTAGATCTTTCAGTATTAAAAAGTTCACTTACTTCCAAAAAAAAAAAAAAAAAAAAAAAATTGAGATCTTATCATGCAACATCTGAATTCTTCAGAAAAGGCCACCCAAACGTTTAGATTGGGGTATTAATTAATCTTTGCATGTTCTTAATTCTTGGAAGACATCATACCACTGTGTGGGGGAGTAATGATCTTGCTTCTGTCACAGCAGATTATAAGATCTGATACCTCACTTTCTATCAATATCCTATGCTGATTTTCTAATAAATAATAGATAATCTAATCTGAAAGAAAATTACATTGCTCAAACTGCTACGCTTTGAAGGCTAAGCCAAAGTTAATCTCTGCCAAAGATATGCAAAAGTAAGAAAGAAGTCAGATTTCAAAGCACTCCAAAATGGCTGAAGAACATCTCGGCAACCTTATCAGAATCCCCTTCCTGAGACAGGTTCTACTGCTCAAAGCCATCTGTGAGCCATGACTGAACAGATACACCAGATTTTTCAAATATGCCATGATTTTAATGAACTTGCTGGCATATTTTTACAGAAGTCTGAATCCTTTTGAAAAGTCCCCAGAGGTTTCTGAAGTTGGGCATCCAAAAACTGAGCATGCAGCATTAGAGATCATTTTTTTGGCGGGGGGGAGAAAAACAACACAAAACAAGACATTCACTCGACAATTGCCTACACAAATATTTCTCTAATAAGAACTGAACTCATTCTTTGAGGAGCACTGTGGAATATGTAGATGTGATAAACTCTACACGAAAAACTTCTATTCCATGTGTTATTTCTGTTATATATAAATAGAAAGGTCACAGGCTTCCCATTTTACAATACTACAAAATAAAAATCTTTATATTATGTGAATCAGGATATGGCAAGGACAGAACAGCCTGACTTACTGAAAGGTGTTGTATCAGTAGGATCAGGAGGCGGGAAGTTTTCAGTGAAGTTGACATTACACAAGTCAGTACTGCAGCAGCAGAAACGGTATGTTCCATTCTGGATCAAGGAGGGGGTGGTTGTTACTATACACTCTTCAAAGTGACACTCCTGTGGGTCTCCTATATGAGACCAGCACCCTGTAGAAAGAGGTGAAACAAACAAATAAATAAATAAATAAATAAATAAGGAAGCATTAAATTCTTTCAAATGAACATTTAAACGTATCTATATTAACAATATCATATATTATTAATTAAAATTTACAGTGTGGGATGAAAAGTAACATAATTTCCTTGCCTTGCTTCATTATCACTTTTTAAACTAACTGAATAATTTCAAAATTTACCACAACCAGGGAAAAGCAATAYATCATCACCACACCATCATCACAAGCATCCAGCTGTCAATCTCAATATCACAAATCCTGAATTCTGGATTTTTCTAAACACATGGATGCCAGTCACCATTTCTCTGGTAGCAGGAACAACACTATCACCCTCCGGTCCACAGTCTGGACTTACTTGTGACCTAGACCTCTCCTCACAGCCAGGAAACAAGCCTGCATCTACAACTTGGTATTTCTTGTGCATTTTCTAAAACATCTGTCCTTCATTGTCAATATCGCTTGAATCTGCTACAGCATCACGAGTTATTCTTGGTTTAGTGCCAGTCCCTTCTCCCTGCACCAACTCTCCTCAAATACAGACAACACGGGTTACATGTTGTCTGAACAAAAACACTTGGAAAAGCAAGCRGAAAAGCATGAGGGCAGAGTAGCTCTGAGTGGGAGAACTACATATAGCCTGGGCGAGTGCCACACTTCTCACACAGCCTTACACTACATTAACATTTATTAATCTAGAGCTGAGTCTGAGAAAATGAAAAATTAGATTTCACCTCTAAGAAATACAAGACCTGACACCAATGTATTCCCACCAGAACTGATAGATTGAGATAGTTATATATTTGCMATTTCCTTTTGTAAACATGCCCAATGAATAATACATTTTTAACGAAATGCTTAYTTTTAAATTTAGCACATCGGTAACTATACTGAAATATTCTCAAGAAAATAATTTTCCTCTGCACATCCTAAGAAATGAGAAACTTGAGTTTTATTTCCTTTAATTGTGCACTGAAAATGAGCTTATCAGTCTTTTTCAGAAGCAATTTGTTCTGAACAAACTTTCTGTTCATATTTAAAATCACAAAAGGCAAGATAAAAAGAAAGTTATGTGTTTGTATAACATGCAAACAAAATGTATAGCTTTGCAACCAAGCATCTAATCAGATGGATATCAACTCTGTCATAAAAAAAGTTAAAAGATTAGCAAAATTACTGCATTTAAATGCAAAGTACCTTGTTTTACAAGGTGTATGTCTCCTTCTCGTGTTTTYTCCCAAAGTCCATAGCAGGTACTACCCTTCATGCACAGAATTGTGCCATTCTCCTGAGAGATTCGGCTCTCGCTGATTCCATGGTCCTGCTGATAGGGGTCCTTGAACGCACACAGCCGCTCCTCACTCTGCGTAGCTTAAGATAAAAGAAGAAAGCATTTTTTGTCACTGATTTTATTTATAAAATATTAACTYTCCTAAAAAGGATTATTATGACTATTCCTAAAAAAAAACAACATTCAAGACCATCCTGAACTTTACCCACACAGTTAATCTCACAAAGAGGACAAGAAAAGCTCAACAGATGTTACAGAAGGAATGTCCAAATGTTGGAAATCCACAGGTGCAGAATTTAAAAAGACAACTGTTAGCTGTTTCCTTCAGGAAAACAAGAGAAGTAAGAGAAGAATAAATATATTCAAACAGTGAATGCTTTTGAAAGGCATTAAGGCCAATATAAATTTGAGTTTTGCGGTGAACATGCTGTTGAGAATACTTTCATTCTTTCCTTGAATAGCCTTTTATAGAAACCATGGAAAGGCGGGTCCATAATTACCATGCAGTTAAATATTATGCAGCAGTAAAGCTTAAAGTTRCATTTTGAATAAGAATGTGCACAATGTATCTTAACAAGTAGATTTCATCCCAAATCTTTAACTCCCATAAAAGCATTTGTAGCAAAAAGTGTGAGGTCAACTAGACCACAAGCAGTCTCTCGGGATAATTAATGTTAAATCATAGAAAAAGCAACTGTTAGCTCTTAAGCAGGCCAGAGCCCGACTGCTGCTTCATTATATCCCTAGCGCAGATGACTTGCTAGCAGTAGGACAAACCAAGACATGGTTTCAGATACAGATGTCTCGTTTCTCCGACTGTTACTATTCATTAAGGAGCACAGGGTTTGTCCTACCCCAAAAGAACCATGGGCTGGGAGTAGGACTAGCACAGGTTGCTCCACGCACTTGCTAGCGGCCTGTGGTGCACACTCGGCCGCTGGCCTGCGTGTCACCTCGGCGGTGGCAGCTCTACAACCACGGCTGCTCGCACCTCCGTGTGCCCCCGCGGCGGCCCAYGGGCTGCATGTTGCTTTCGTACAACTTCTCCTTTCTCAACGCGCGCCGTTCCTCGAGTTCCTAAGGAGAGGAAGGTCACGTACTAGGCGGCAGCGCCCGCCTCTCTGCTCCCGACAGCTGAGTATTCCCGGCGTGAGGCATCTGTCCGGCTCGGYGGCGCGTGGCACGCAGCCCCGCCGCCTCGGGGACCCCGAGCTGCCCCTTGTCTTCCRAGGAGGAAGGGCAAAAAAGCACCATGGAAATAGGAGAGAATCATATGTCCTTGTGAAACACCACACGGCTGCTCGCAGGGACGCGACGAAGGCTGTTGAATCCAGTGCAGAGTGAGGTCCCCAGAGAAGTGATTTGTTTTCCCACTACTCAGATGGCTGCAACGTCAGCCCTGCTGCAGCGTAAGCCCTGCCGCGATCTGCTTTTACCATGAAAAATAAATTATAATCAACCAAACACAACCAAGGCAGCTCTGATCAGCTGTGCTCAGCTGCTTTCTTCATCCAAAAACCAAACAAAAACCAGAGACTTGTTAAAGAAATAAAAAACAAGTAATTCCAGGAAGGGTACGCTTTCATAATTCAACAAATTAAAGTCTTTTAATTTTTGAACTAGTCAAGAAAACTGCTTTGGTTTTGCTTTCCACCCAGAAACGTAGCTCCTTAGATCGTGCCCGTGCTTCAGAGGCACAGGCAGCTCTACCTGGCGGCTCTTCCAGCATGTTTATCCCCCTTCACATCTCTGCAGATCAAGCCAAGCRACACAGAAAATAACTGTTCTGACTAAAGGCATTTTTGATTAAAAAAGAAAAGAACTACTGCCCCATAAGAAGACGTGGGAGGGGGAAGCATGGGAAGCACAGCACTCRGGGTCACAGACCACAAGGCCTAGCTGTCGCTTTCCTAGCGAACTAATAAAAATGCAAGTTAACTCACCGCAATTTCACGTCAGACGATCTCAGTGGGAAACTTTTCCAACAAAAATAAAGGTTACTCACCCAACAACTAGAGTTTTCATGCTGATCTCTGCACATTCCTCCGATTACAACTTAGGCTTTGCCTATAACTTAGGCCAGGAAAGCTCCTCTGGGAGCAGTACCCAGCGCAAAGGGCCGTGCGCCCTCCCGGAGGCAACATCTGGAGGTCAGGGGACACTCAACAAAAGCCACTTTCTGTTCACCCGGCCTCACCGCTCAAGCCGCAATGCCGAAACCCCTGGGCAGGATGGAGGGCCGTGAGCGGGGCCGCGCCGCTGAGGCCCCAAGGCTGCTTTGGGGAGCACCCTTTATGGATACTCCCAAAGGCAGATCCGCTTCCCGGAGGCCTCAGCGGTGCTGGGGCCTGCCCTGAAGCACCTGATGATCCCACTCCAGCAGCTGAGCAGAAGCAGAACCAGTTTCGCCCAGAGCAGAAACACCCCGGTATCCACGGCAGAAGCGAACCCCATATGCACGGCGACAAGGTCACCTTGGCACCCCCTCTTCTGAAGGGAAATCACRTTGCATCGGCTCCTTCACGGGCCTTTCAAACCATCTACCTTATTAGGCCTGCACAAATTAAGCATCTCAAAAATAACTGCATGAAGATAATTAAAGTTAATTTGGATGGCAGTTTCTGCATAAGCGTGTAACTCTATAATAGCTCTTTCATCATAGGGCTAAAAACAGCAAATAGGAAAAAAATGCCAAAGATGCATATGTCCTCACAAACATTTTAAACCCCTTGAATCAATTATTAAATTCATACTTTATAAAAGTATTATGTTGGAAATAGAGAAAGTCATGTTAAAGGCTCCCTCCAAAAGTGGGAAACTTCTACATCATTTTAATTTCAGAACATATAAGTAAGAAATTAAGACAATTATATTTTAGCGATGGCTTCTAGARTTTTCGGGGTACTTTTAGGATTTTTATTTTCATTATAAAAAAGTAAATTCATCGTAAAATATACTAACCAGGGATTTCATTTGACACAAGGCACATTTTGAGGCATATATATACACACAGTGTTTATTGGTCTTATAATCAACACACAAAACTACAGAAAAAAACAGATTAATATAGGAGACATACTATACTGATGTTTTTAATACTTCCTTATAAATATACTTTTATGTCCAACTGCTCAACTATAGAAAAGCAGCACACAAGTACATGAATCCTAGATGCTTACACTTACATTGTTTCACTATAACAATAACCCAACATACATTTACTATTTGAATTTTTGCCTTTGTTCCTGCAAAGCTACTGTAACATAAATACATGATTCATCTGTACTTGGACGGGTTTAAACAAATTAATATATTGTGACTGCTTTTTAATATACTAATTCTTTTGTGATTATCTTATGTTATAGGAAATCATAATTGCTTAAAACAATAGCACGCACATACAAAAGTTACAGGAATCCAACTGCAAATCCTTAGAACATGAGTCATGTTTTCATTAATAGCATAGGAAGTCGGATCCATTTGTATTTAATCAACATTTCCTGTTCTTACGTCTGTTCGGCGTAGTATATGTGACTGCTAAGGGAGGGGGAAAGGCAGGAAAAACAGACAAGTGCTGATACCGCTTCAAAGAATTCCTCTACCCCTTGTTCTAATTGTTAGGATAAAACCCATGTTTAGGACTCAAAGATTAATGCCAGGCAGTGTCTTTTGCGATGCAGCAACCCCGAGTAACAGAACCCAAGGTAACGGGCAGGAGAGACACCTGCATGCAGCCCTGAAGGGGTTCGCGGGCATCGCAGGCAGCAAACAGGGCTACCATTTGGGTAATTATGGCCACCTGCCTCCCTGACCACCTGGGGGAAGATGTGGAAGGTCTCTGGTGTTATTTGACTTACCTAAGCCATGAAATCGCTCTGGGGAAACATCACTGCCCCAGAGGCAGGGTTATGGGATAGCATATGTCTTTTTAATGTGAACTATTACAAGGAGGGTGATTAAGGAAGTGCCTATCAGGAGGTTGCTTCAAGTGCATCCTCTCAGCTCCTCATACTCCTCTGACACGCGATACACAGAGAACGTCAGTGAGTTCTGGGCACAGGCACTTGAAGGCTGCTTTTTCTCATCTTTTCTTCCTTGTAGGCCTTAATTACAAATATATGCAAATGTAAATATGCTCACTTAAAAATACATCACAAGCTTTCTTCTTTTGAAAGCAGACCTGCTGCTGCAGACAATCCTTAACCCCAACYAGAGGTGGGGGGGAGAGGGAAAAGGCTGAAATGCTTTTGTGTTTTGTCTTCGCACTTCCAATAGCCTGTTTTCAGTATATATTTGATGAATTGCCCAACCGAGATCTGGCCTGACTGGTCCAGAAGAGGAACCCCCAGCTCAAGGCGGGGTTGTGCTCCCAAGTGCRGGAGCTTTAGCCCAAGGGCTAAAATGAGTGGGAATAGTCTGGGGGAGCTGAGCACGAATGGGAAGCGCAGAGGGCGACGCGCAGCCAGGGAGCGCGGAGGCGGCTCCAGGGGGGCTCCGCCAGCACCAGCCCCGAGCCATGTTTTGACAAGGCTCAAAATGTCAGAACGTAACACTCGACAATGAAATCCTGCCAGTTTACGCTCACTGTTAAAATCTGGAATTATTTGCTTGTAATACTTTGCTTTCATCAAAGAAAAACTAGTTTTCATTGATAATTTTTTTTTTTTTTTTTTGGGCTTTGCCTGTTTTTTGCTATGTTACATAGCAGTTTCAAATGCTGGCAATTACACAAAGCCAGGCTTTGATTGAGAACCAGTACCAAAACTAAAATGATTGCTAGTCCTAATTGCCATTTCAAAAAGATGAAACAACTGAGCACGCACATGACTAAATCATTCATGCTGGCTAAAGGATTCTTCTCCACTAAAATACACAACACTAGAAAATTCAAGTGTCTTATTTTTGGTACTGGGTTATACATCAGTCTTTCAAATTCTCAGGCCTAATTTCTACAAGCAACTTACTCAACTCCTTTCTCCTTATTCCCTTTCTAATATTAGAATTATTAAATATAAAAAATCTGCCAATAAGCACCAGCAACAGTGAGCCAGACACCAGCTTTTACACACAGTGTTTGTGTTTTCTCATGTTTCACCTGCGTTTGAAGGTTCTCTGGTCTGTTAGTGTTACCTTTGAAGAACCCAGCTTCATGGAGAGAAGTCCTGGAGTAGAGCAGCAGGATTATGGCACAGATTTATTGCTAGCAGTGACAAATGATGTTAATTCAGACTGTAGTCCGTCCAGACACCTGGATGGATTTTATGCAGATGAGACCTAAACCTCTTGCTCTCCCACAACAGATCATCTAGCTGTGCAAAGCTCACCTGGATCGGACATTAGCACAGAAGCAAAGTTTTACCTAATTAGCAAAAGCACAAGCAATTACCCCAGCTTCATGCTAGACCCTAGACAGCTAATGATACCTGTGTCTAGCATAAAACCCGCTTGGGACAAAATTCAGAAATTGCCATTTGAACCAGCAGAGTTATCCCTCAATTCATACCTCACATCAAAGCTAAGGCATTTTTCACCTGGTTTTGAGAAGAAATCAAGCTGAATTGGGAATGAATCTTATTGACTTGGCCAAGGTCACAGAAAGGTAGAACAGAGAATTAAACCCAAGCACCCTACAGTCTAGTTTTGACTGTTTAWTTCAGTCTAGTTCAGCAGGCTCCTTCTTTCCAACTTTTTTTCCACAAACTGATTCTTAACAAGCCAGAACTACAAGGAGATGTGTATAACCAAGAGGTAGCATGTGAACATTATCCATCTGTCCAACATGAAATTTCCACTGCTAGCAGTGACAAATCTCTCTGGCACATTAAAAAAGATAGCGCTAACTCAGTTGAACAGTTTCACATCACTGACTTTTTCCTCATACAGCTTTCCACTTAAAAAACAGTCATTATCAGATAGTTTTCCTCATCTCCACTGATGTCCAAACCTGAAGATCCTACCTGACCTATAGGAATTCCCATATTTACACTGGGGAATCAGCTCAAAGAATCTACTCACAGGCTCACAATGTTCAGCAAATGAAAATACTGCATCTTCAACAAAATGTATGGATAAGTCAGCTCTCATATACACCTCACACCTTAAGTACAGGTGCAACTCCAGCCAAAGGCCATTTCAGCTTTCTGAAAAAAACATAGGGGAAGAAGTAGCTGGTTTTTATTGACTCAGTGGGACTTTGGACACCCAACTCTTTCAGATCTCCTTCAAAAAATCACAGTTCATATTCAATCTTTTGAAATCATGAAGTAGTATATTTCAGGATTTAAACAAACTCAGCATTTTTTTCATTTTATTATTAAAAATATTATTCTACTTCTTAAATACGTTTGCATCTGTTGCAGGAAAAAAAATGTACTGAAGTTACTGTTTAGCAATCACATCAGACCAGAAATCATTGCAGCTCAGCCACACACAATCTTTTCCAGTGGCCAGTATGTACTCGCTGAGCTGAGAAAGCCTCAAGTTTTATCTTTGCCCTAGACTGGAGTTCAGGGATTTTTTCTGGGTACAAGTGTCTGGATTCTGTTTATCTAGGCTGTCAAAGTGAAGTATCTGCACGGAGTAACACAGGAAACTGCAGCAAAAAGCAACAGTAAAGCAAACTAATGATGTGGTATTTCTACCCAAACTCCAATGGAACAAACTTCCCATAGCAAAATCAATTATTTCAGAGCCTATTTCAGATTCCACTGAAAACAAGTCTGTTACTGGATATTACCCTCACACATCTAATTATATTCACTTGTCTAGCAAGCACAGATGTCATTTCCACTAGGTATATTATTAAAACATTTTCTTGGAAACTTTTCAGTGTCTTTAATATGGAGAAAGACAGTACTCGCACAGCCTGTCTTTTAYAGTATATTATAAAAATCTTTTCTAGAAATACTTTTAGGGAGCTTGGGTTACTGATGATCTGCTGAAACATTTGACAACTGGTAAACGTTCTCTGATGTGAACCTACAAGCAAATTAAGTTCCCATTTTGTAATCATATTTTGGCCCCAGCAATATATATTACACTATCTTTTGATTACACAAGCTATTTGGCTCTGAAGGCTTAAATCCACCAAAAACTAGAGCAGGAGCAAAACACAGAAAGCAGCTTCCTCTCTCCCATGCCTACATCTGTCAGGCTTCTCACCTTCTCCCGAATCCTCAAAAAGCAGGCGCTCAAGTTCAGAAGCATCTCAGGTCTTTATCTGYGTGGCACTTGATGGTTCAAGGGATATTTGGTGGCCAAAACCATCATCTTGAGTCCAAAGTAGAGTCACTCCTTAGGCACTGTCTATTTAGCCCAGACAAGGTGAAAAMCAATTTATGCAAAGGATGGAGCCCTCAAGCCCTAGTAAGAGCTCAGAGGCTGCTGCAGGAGCATACAACTATTGCTACCCCGTGTTCAGAATCAGCGTCCTGCACAAAATAGGACCACGCATCCTTCCAAAGGGAAAAATAAGGGGAAAAATAAGGGGAAAAATAAGGGGAAAAATAAGGGGAAAAATAAAAATAAAAATAAAAATAAAAATAAAAATAAAAATAAAAATAAAAATAAAAATAAAAATAAAAATAAAAATAAAAATAAAACATCTCCTACAAATGTCTCTGCATGACAAGAGACGTTCTCGCACACGTGATACTTCTTTGTCCTCCATGGATCACAAAATTCTGCTCAAATATGTTTCTAGCACAAAAACTTTGCTTTTCTTAGGCTCCAAAATTATGAGTCCACTGAGCAGAGGGATGATTTATGTAGCTCTTGATGTTTTGTTTTTTAACTTGTCAGAAATTTATGGACACAGCACTGAACTGTGTAAAAATCAATTCCGAGATGCTCTTTATGCATTCATTCCTTCACATTTACATTTCTGTTGTACTAATAACATATCATCTCAGTTGATGTAGTTAAGCCAACTGCTGCAATCTCCATATATTTAGAAAAATTAGCGTCTAGTCAAGACAAGCTTTTCATTAACTTCACGCAGTTTTCTAAGCTTATCGTAGTTAGAAAGGATATCGTTGGTACATGCACAGAAGCCCAAGTTACTGAGTGCACTTTTGTTTCTAGGACTGGATTTCCTGTCTGTGAAACCAAAATACTGGGGGTCGCTGTAAAGAAACTAATCTCTGGGCAGCAGGAAACAAGATGTTCATTTTACCCAGCAGAAAATATTAGCCCAAATTGCCCTTAATGAACGTTATTGATGGCAGTGGGCTATGTTTGCTATAAAACAGGTCAAAAGCTTCCTTCTGTTTGCAGCTCAGCTTCTTTTAGACTTCAATTTAGACTCAGGGAGTCTAAATAGTAGGAGCCATCACAAAGTACCCCGGGGGGGGCCCAGGCTCCTGCTGGGGGGCCTTGGGAGCAGAATTCCCAAATCCAGACTCCCCAAGGACAGACCCCAATCAATGGGCTTAACAGCTGGTACTGCACACCTGAGGATGCCGGCAGCAGTTACGCTGGAGAGGCCTCTCAGCYGCTCACCACTTATTTATATTTTCTATAATTTCTATCTTTGAGGAGCACTGAACAAGTACCAGTTATTTGAYTTAGGTGCCGCTAAAAAAGAGCTGTAATTGAGCTCTGTGTGAGGGAGCAGGGAGAATGCTGATGGTTTAGCAATCGAAAAAGCAAGGTTTTCTCGTCAACTCAAGCTAGGAAAGTTAGGAAACAATAGAACTTACAGCTGTTATTTAAATGTTTACTGCAAGGAACTTCAGGTTTATAAACCCACTTTATTTTCTGGTAAGCTGGCTCTAATGTATGAAAATTAAAGTATAACATGGGGAGGAAATCATGTTTCAGCATGCATTTTTTTTTAAAGTTCTGTTTCCTTGTCAAATTCATACTGAATATTCTAATATAAACAGCCATTACGCTGGATATTTCAAATAAGCCATATATACATGTAAAGCAGTTTTCTCACTCCTTTTAATAGATTTGTATAATGGAAATCCTGTTTGCAATAAATCCCTAACTAAGAGATTGCGCCTGCATTAGTTGGTGATAAGCCAGATGAGAACAATTTCTGGCGATTAAATTACAAAATCTTTCCATGTTAAATGAATTTAAGGGCAGATTCTTGATTAACAGTTTTAAAACATGTAATTTTCTTTTTAATAAACACAGCTATCAAAGGAGGGAAAACCCCACACGCACAGTGAAAATATACAATTCAAAACCTGAGCACATGCTTTAGAATCTAAAGGCAAGAGATAATTTATTCTACAATATTCACTAAACACATTTACAGGATCAGACAAGTTTTCAGGATCTCGGAGACAAACTAATACTGCAATCAAAGGATTAGCAAACCAGCTGCCTATGTGCATTTACAAGTGATTATCATAGACTGTAGACAGCTAGGTTGCTTGGGAAGCACTTGCAGGAACACTTCATTGCTGTCACAGGAAAATAATGTTATATTTACCCAGTTACTTATTATATGTATGAAATGGAATTTATGGGACTTAAATTACTAGGTTGTCTTCGAAAATGTTAAGTTATAAAGTACATTTACAGTAATAACAGACAAAAGTGAAAACGTGAAGAGAATTACAGAGCACTGGCATTCGTAAGCAGGGATGCACAGCTGAGGCTTAACTTGCCTAGATTCTCACCAAAAACAAAGCCAAGGGCAAAATTCTTATACTTTATCAGAAACCAGGACAAAAATCTGGAAAGTGAGAGAAGTTGAAACTTTTTGGAAATCACAGGTTTGTCTTTTTTCCTCAAAAAGTTTTCAGATGGCTTTGTCCATGGCACAGTCCATGTGTCCAAGAAACAGCTTGGCAAACTTGAAATTTCAATTTCCCTCAATGAATAGAGTATGTTTGTCAACAAAAAGTGTTCAAATAGCACACAAGCACTTGCAATGCTGCCACACTACCCTCCTGAAGGTCAGGAGGCAGAGCTCCTGCGATACCACTGAGCTAGAAATCAGCAGAATCCAGCATTTAACAAGGTACGGGGGGGGTTAAGTCTTTTTACCAACTTCTTACTAACAACTCAGCATTTTGCTCTTTTCAACACTGTATTTCTGGGTTGTGTGACTTAACAGGAGAACAGTCGCATCACTCCAACTTGATACAGCTACACTCCAACTTGATATAGCTATAAAGGAAACTGCAGATTTATTAACTACACTCAAAATCCAGATGTGGTAGGAAATAGAGTTAGATTCATTCACCTGGTAAAACCTCTCCTTGCAGATGACACTGATGTAAATCCCAGACTAGTAATTGACTGAATTCCTCCCTCTGGGAGCTGGTAAGAGTGGCAGTTCTAGTGCAGGGAATAGAGCTGTAGCTTATGAGAAGCCCAGATGTGGCATTTGACTATCACTATCACGGTCAATGCCATTCGGAATGATATAGGGGATTGTAGGGTTCCTGTATGTTGAGAAAAATAGGATCATTTTGATTGCAGCAGCTTCTAGCCATTGACAGGGTCTCTGTATCTCAGCAGAGGAAGCACAAGCAGAATTTCACAGCCACTCGAGAGAGGACTGCCTGCCTGGGGGTGACTACAGCAGTGCAATTATGCACCAGTTATTCAAAGCAGGGCCTTCCAGAAAGCTTGTAGATGAGATAGATGATTCTTCCCCTACTTGCTGCTTCTCTAGTTTGTCTTCTTTCATTCCCCTTCTGGGGATTTCAAGATCTTTCGACATCCTTTGCAGGAGATGAAACAAGTGCCAGTTAGAGTTTACAAACACTCTGCCTSAGAGAGCAGGGGGGTTCATGTTGTTTTAGAGAAGGAAACACACACACAGAGATTGCTCTCCATATCTTGGTGCCTCCATTCTGGGGCAGGAAAAAATGCTCAAGTTTTGCAAGCTTTTCCTTGTCCTTATGGAAGAGCTCTTGGACCTGATCCCACAAAAATAAAGGCTGCTACAAGGGTTACACTCAAGCACATTCACTATTCTTTGCCTTTCTTATATTTAAAACAAGATTAAAATGAAGATGCCCCAACAACAAAATCAATCTGAGCTCACGGAGGAGATAAAGCTCAAACTCAGCATCAAGAATCCTTTTTTTCTACTCGGTGCCACTGAAGTTTTTCCCATCATGAGGGTTACTTAGGCATCCACGCAAAACTGGAAGGAAAATACCAACAACTTTGGCTGATGCGCAAACCTCTTTTCTGTAAAAAGGAAAATGAAACACTAAACAAGGAAAAAAATCCAAGCTAGGTTCTCTTTTTGAGTGGATAATAGCCAAATAAAAGGCAGAAATCCCAACAGAGGAAGCACACAACTGCTCGCATCAATCACAGCGAGGCAGCGAAAACCGGCTCTGGAGGAGGAAGAGCGCTCCAGGGACGAGAGAAGAGAAATTTAATTCATCATGACTAAGATTGCTCTATGCAAAGAACAAACACATTAACTAGAGAAAAGCAAGTCCTGCAGCAAAAGCCACCAGTTCCTCAAGCCGAGCCCTTTCCGACCCAACACACAGAGCCAAATAAGGAACGTGAAGCCTGGAAATGAAGTCCCAAACAAAAGGAATCCACTTTTCTATGTGAAAACCAAGCTTGAGGGTATGTTCAGCATCACAAMAGAACACTAACAAAACCAGACAGGTCACAGGCTTTGAAACATTTCTAACTCACAACGGAAAAATGCAAACTATATAAAATAAGAGTCAAATGCAGCAACTTTTGAATACACTAAACAGAATTTACACAGAAAATAGTAATGTTAGAATACTTGAACTTGGAAAGCCATGGAGCCAGTGAGGGTAGAATCTGGCCCATAACGTTGAATGTGATGAGAACGGCAGCTTTTCCGCAGGGTCCCCTCTCCGCTCCCTTCTSGGCATGATGCCGCAGGGCGCTCTCCCCTGCTGTTCCCTCCTCCCGACATGATCTGCATCTCTGCCCAATGGTCAACCCACAGCTCCTATCCGTACAACTACAGCTCCTTCCATTGCTCCCAYATCCACTTAACAGCTTTCTGGCCACTCCAAGTGTGTCACCTATCACTRTCTTCCAAGTTTTCCAACGTTTAATTTAATTAACTTTCAATTTTTCCTTTCAAAGGCCTATGTAACTCAGCCTCTCACTGATTTTCTTCTATCGCTTCCTTGCCTGCTCCACTCCTTTTCTATGGCTTCCCTATACACACAGCATCGTTCTCTCATGAATTGCCAGGCCACAGAGTCCCTCCACCCTCTTCATCCAAAATTGTGCTGAAATTCATTTCTACCACGTATCTACAATCAAATAAAACAAGTCCCCTCCTTTTAGCTATTGTAAAGTCCCAAGGCTGCCCCCATAGTAACAAACAGCACAAATCTGAATAATTACTTTGAAAGGGAAGCGCAAAGGCAATGGAAGAAGTAGGACACTAMCTGTCTTGCTGTGTTATAATCTAAAATCAGACATAAGCTCCTCACAGCAGTGGCTGTTTATACAGCATTACAAGCGTTTGAATCCTATGGGATCTACACCCCTTCCCCCCATCCCCTTCTGCTGAAGTATGTGCTAATCCGAGCCTGCACGGGCTGCATTTTAAGAGAACACAGATTTCTGTCTATTAAAAAGATACATATTCCTGGGAGCAGGATGAACAGAGCTTGGCCAGAATGGACAGAATTGAATTTTAGAATTAGAAACCTGTTCTGTCTTTTACAATAGGGAAGGATAACACAGCCCTTTCATTTTAGCCTGTTTTCCTGATACACATACACTGACTGCTCAAAAAGATTCCATGTAGACCCCAGCTTAACACTGGGCGAGCCTGAGGCCATCGATTTTTATTTTCTTAGGCTTGACTTTGTACATGCGTTCACAGAAAATGAGTCCTGAAAACCATCCTCGCAAGCATCACTATAGTAACTGCAGCCCTGGCAGCGCTGCCGACGCGGCGTGCGGGTTCCAGGTGGAGCAGAGCGCCGCGGCCCCCCTTCCCTGCCCAAGGCTCGCGGGGAAGCTGGGGCAGGATTTGCTCTTGCAGAGACCACACCGGCTAGGACATACTCACCTGCTCATACAAAGACACCAGTATCTATAGGGTTCTTGTAAGCCTTGGCTTTCAAATCATTCTGCCTTAGGAGTATGGCTGTGCCCTGGAGATTTACTCCTTTCGCCTCTGTTTCATGTAAGTGGAAAAAAGCTTATCTGCTAAAATATCAAATAAATACCTGCTGGAGGTATCATCACAAGTTGGTGTTACAGCTAGCTCCTGCCTCACTGATGGTTCAGTTCTTATACATGGAAAAATGTCTATTTTATTAGCTCACTCCCAAATACCTGGGCTTTCTTTGCAAGCCTATGGAAATAATTCAGGAACAGCAAAAATTGTGACAGCAGGTATTCTTTCTCAAAAAAAAAAAAAAAATTTAACCATTCCAACTGAAAACTGCAATGAAAAGGTTTAAAATGTCATTCTCAGTTAACAACAAATGTCTAAGAAATTACACAAATTATTTTTCTTGGATAATAATTTTTCATTTTTAAATTACATATATGAGAGAGTATCTTCAAATTCCAGGGGATGTCCTACGATACAAAGCTCAGGTTTGAAATGAAGTTCAAGYGGCATCAAGATCTACTGCAGTAAGCAATTAAAAGGGACTAGGATTAACAAAGCTAGTAACCATAAACACTTCTTAAATTGTTGTCTCAATTCTTAAATTGAGTATCTAAATAAAAATTATTTTTAGATGATGTACAGGAGAGTTTTGTTACCGACTGCAAATCCAGACATGTAAATTTGATTACATATTTCTGGCATGCAATCAAGGTACAGAAAAATGCTACAGTCTTGCCTGGTTAAACAGAAATGATTCAGACCATAATTATTCAGAATCTTTAAGACTCATTTTTCTTAGCTGATCCAAACAAGCTCAAGGAAATCATTCCCTAGTTGTGGATAATTTGGTGAAAAGAGCAAAATATTAATGAATTTCCTTCTATTTCAGCTACTTTGAGGTGTAAAGATAGCATGCAGAATCCTATGGCTGTAGAGTTCCCAGGTAACAAAAACGTTTCTCATGACTTGCAGCATGATTTAGAGCATGTCAAGGAAGGCCACAACCTTCTCATATATCAAAGCAGGTAYTTTGAGACAAATGTGGCAGATGCATGACATTTTCAAGTGTTYAAAAAGTCAACAAAAATATTTTTGTAATGTCGTCGGTGCCTTCGAGGTATTTAGTCCCCTGACACTTTTCCTACCAGTGCAATTCTCCATTCTGCTGCCGGGCCATTCGACACGGCACAGGGTAGGTTGCTTCTTGTATCCCACCCAGGCCACTGCGGATGCGTTTTCAGGCCAGGCAGGACTGGCTTTTCACAGAAAGCAGCACCAAGCTGTGCACTGATGGGCAGCTGTACAAACAGCAGGGTTTCACCAGCGGGCAGCGGCCCTCGCGGCAATTCCTCTCCTTCTGTAGCACTTCTGCAAGTTTAAATAAGCCCAGTATCTGGAAAACAATAATCAACAGTCTGGAAGGATGTGCTTTACTACCCAGAATGACACCTCTGGGTTTAAAACAGCAGATTGCACCACTCCAGGTGCCAGGGTAGTTTGAGRGGCCACATGTTTGTTTGAGGAATATATTGAGGACTCATTACCAAGTTCTTGTCTTAAAACCAAAACCAGCTCTGGAAATCTGGCCAAATACACGGCCAAGCAACAAAGTCATTTCTTCACCAAGACGACGACTCCCCCCTCTAGATATGCTAAGAAAGCCATAATTTGCCTAGATAAACTACCGAACTGACAAGGAGAGTGTCATTTCTCACAAAAAAATAAAGTCTGGAAAAGATCAGTACTGGCAATAAGGTCTGGAAAAGATTCGTACTGGCAATTTTGCAAAACAAGTCAGCTAACATGAACAAGCAGCAGCTCTCAGAGCTGACAGAGCGGGCTGCAGCACACTATAACTAATGTTTATGTCGTTCTTTTCTCCCTCCCCACCCCAAAATTTGGGGCATCTCTGCGTAAAAAAAGACAACGGAGAGAACAGACAAAAGCAGATATATCCAAGTTAAATGTTCACACATCTGGTCAATAAAATCAACTCATATTATAACCGTAAGGTAGTAAAACACTAAATTATCCTGGGACTTCTTTGCACAATTTTACTGGGCACAATTTGACATCTGAGCTGCTCAAAACATTCAGCRTGATGACTCTAAAATGAAAAGTTTTGGGGTTTGTTTCATTTTTCTTTTAATAGCACCCAAAGATACAGTGTTTTTAAAAAATCTTCTGTCTTATTCAGATCATGACCACAGTTTAAATGCAGAGGGGRAAAAAGGGACATCTAAGCTGATATTTTTGTTATGCCTAGTACAACTTCATCTGAGAACTTTCTCATTGCTAGGACACAGTTGCTTCAGCTACTGAATATTTCAAAAAAGTTGTAAGTCACACAAATCTGACGTTTTTCCTCATTATTGTGACTGATGGATGGAATATATTTTTCTCAGAGGAAAAAAAAAGTCTTTGTGCTCTATATAAATTTCATTGATTTCATCAATGATGTTCACAGTTGAGGAACAAGAACAAACAGAAATACTTCTTTCTTAAGAAGAATGTAGAGTTTGTTACGAACCAAACCCACGAGTAGAGGCCTCGCAGCAGCTAAAATCCTGTTCTGCCATGGCAGTGGCATTTGAGTCTTTAAGGTATTTGAGTCTGTAAGGTACCGCTCATACGTAACAACTAACAGTTAACAAACGGCGCTGAGCAGACCAACGGAACACACAAAATATTAACATTCCATGTACAAGAGGGATCCCTTCTATCCTACCTCTTTAAAACTCCACAGATCTATTATTAATCAAATGAAAAGTCAGGAACAGTTTRTTTATTTATGTTCCCGCTACCACAGATTGGGCAAATTGCTAAGGCAGAAAGAATTCAAGCAGAGGGAGGCTCCTCCTTTCAACAAGTGCTGATGTTCTCAGCTAATAAAACACTGCAATTACATTAGTGCTGTACTCAACATACCTTGCTTGAGACTGTAATGTCAACATGTACTTCCACAGCTTTTAATTATAGTCACCATCCACGCTTCATATTCATTTTTAGAGAGCATCTTCTTACAGATGACTATAAGCTTCTTTAAAAAAACTAACTGCAATTTAATAGATTTCAYTTATACCAGCATTGCGTGCCAAGCACAAAAACCAGCAACTGGAATACAGTGAACTGTGCACAGAAAGTGCTTTTTCTTATCTAATTACTGAGGATTTTTTCCTGGTTGGATCATGGGTTTATTTATTTAGAAATAAATTTGACTTGTGGAGAGTTTGAAATTACTCTCCACAGTAATTTCAAACTCTATTAAAATTGTAACTTAATTGGTTTTGACCCGCTATCATATCAGAGGATATCACCCAACTCCCTGCTAACAAGGCCTAAAACATTTCCTTTCCAAAGGATCTCTCAAACACGTGGGTTCATGCAACGTCTTTGGAGAGCAGCCCTYGACGCAAGTCTTCAGTTTGACACATACAATTTCTGCAAAGGCACCTACTGTGCAAAGCTGACCCTGAAAGACACGGCTGGGCTTTGCTAGCACTAGCTAATGAACACCCTAAGCAAGTCCCGTGTTAGGACCTGCCACTACATTCAGGATGCATTTGCTCTCTCCACCCAGACAGGCTGTGCCCAAGCGTGGCAAGCTCTGCCCAAAAGTAAGGGAGAAGCTTCCTGCTTGATCTTGTAGGCCTTAAAGCTCAACCAAAGGCAAGTTGTTCTTGTAGAAATATGAGACACTGTGCCTAAGAAAAACAAAAATATATGAGGGTAAGCTGGAACAAGCAGYGAGAGGAGGCAGAATAAATGTTCCAGGTGATGCCTAAGGTCTCCATACCGGCAAGAGAGAGAGGGGTACAAGAACTTCCGACTGAGGTTTAGGGAGAAGATGTCGCTTCCCAGGAGAGGCACTTTGTAGCACGGAGGGCAGAGCTCGCAGCACCAGAATACGCCCCAGACAGGCAGATCAAAAGTCCAGCTCTCTAGAAGGTGGTTAAGTGCTGTCTAGGTGACYGTTGCTGTGACAACCCTGCTTCTATATTAATCACAAATTATATTGCCATTTCTCCGTAACACTATCAGCTGAAATGTAACACCACATTTATGCCCCAATACTGATTTTATGTCAAGACACAGTTCATCTTTGCTCAAGTTAATGTCCTGCAGTTGCATCAGCACCACCCGTAGTTAGTTTCAGAGTCTGAAACACACAAAAGCAACACTGCTTTTGTGCAGAGAYGCAAAATTAAGATTCTATATGTAAAGACCTTTGAGACAAGACAGCAGTTCTGCATAATTAAGAGCAAGGTGGAGACCAACATTCACCCTCCTTAGCCTCCAACAACTTGTAATTTAGCAGGTTATCATGAAAAACCTGCTCTTCTCTTTACCATTGTCTCACAGACCTGGACTCAAATTTTAGCCTGGTTTCATTAGGCCTGCCTTGGTGACGGGGCGGCTGCCGAACAGCAGCACCGCGGAAGCGCACGCTGAGCGTTTGCTAGGCAGGCTAGAAGAGGCAGCAGCACGAAGGAAGCATAAAATAACCCCCCAATCTGTCATTACACTAAATCATAATTTTCATAGTAAAGCATCAACAAGCTGTACCCAACTAAAATGTAAAAAAAACCAAAAATGGGTGCTAAGTTGAAATTTGAAATGCAAGTCAATGGGTTTTAATGTAATTAATTTTCTCTCCAGGAAGGAAAAGGCAAATAGTTGCTTGCATTTAAAGGAATGAAATCCCACCTTCCTGGCAAGGACCTCCTTTGATCTTGAAGGGACTCGCCTTCTTCCTAGGCTTGGAAGAGGCAATTAGAGCCTTCAGGTGTGTAGGCTCCTGTCTAAAATGTCAGCAGTTCAGCACCACATACACTTTCATACTAGGGTACATAAAAAAAAAAAACACCTCCAACTGTATATGTCTGTTCTAAAGTATTACTTTACATAAAAGCAATTAAAYGATAAGAAAAAATCTGACCTTTTTCAAATCCAAGCCATTTATTATTAGCTTTTATTTATTTATTTATTTTTAAGATTCAAGGTCAATATTCAGCAGAAAATAAGCATATCTTTAACCTGGTGCTTAATATTAAGGTTCCTGCAAGTTCCTGTTATGTGAGCCCCAMGGACTTCAGATTTTGACCTGTATTTATAACTTTGTAAGATTGCAGTAGAAGGCAAATACACAGTGATAAAGTCAATYCTCTGGCTTATTTATATCTAAGATTATAGACTTCTCTAGAGAGAAATCAGTCAGTCTCTTACGTTTTTTGTAAATGCAAGTGAATTTGATAAAATCTCAGATTCTTAAGGTTCTTCTCTATATATTTCTACAGCAGGTCTATATATTTCATGTAGGTTCTTCTCTRTATATTTCTACAGTTTATTCATACTTGGGGTAAAACTACAAAGCAACAGCTTGGGTCCAGAAGAGAGCTGTCATTTTATCGAACAATCCAAAAAGGAGCAACGGATGAGAAAAAAGAGTGAGAGAATCGTTCACAAGCAACCAACAAGTGTTTTCTGCCAGAAACTGTGAAGACTAAAAATCCATTATCAGGAATATTTCCCCAGTTTTACAAAGTTGCTGTTTAAAAATATCCTGAAATYCGTACTACCTCGGATACTTTAATCTGAACATTTATTAAAGGTGACCTACGTCTTCACTACTTAGTAAAGAGCTACACACTTCATCTATATATTTTCATACTTAATGCTTAGCAAAGGGCTAGTAAAGAGCTTCACACAACATTTACATATCTTCATATTTGCATTTTTATTATCTTAAGTAACCAAAGACTCACAAACCCACCAAGTTTATAAAGCCCTTACCCCCTGCTGCCAGGGATTAGCATGTTTAAGCATTCTAGGGAGGCCTGGGAGAAACAAAAGCCAAGGGCTGGGCAATGCTGCCCAGCCACTAGAAATGGGCCCCTTAAAATAAAACAAAAGAAAACCAAGGAACCTCTTGTGCATTCCCAGCACTTAGCTATTCACCCTGTGACAAAAACAGAGTAAAAAAAATCACTGCAGAAGTTCAAAAGATGGTAATTGAAGTCAGTGTATCATACGTGACCAGTTCAAATCTATTGGATTCACTTTCTTTCCTGTGGAAAGGGTTTACCCTGCAGCTCACTGAAGAGCACACAGCAGTGAAGCCTCTAAATGAGCTGCCTCTGCCTGCTATAAATCAAGGAAACTACCAGTGGGAAGGGGAAGGAAGTTTCTCTCTCATAAGACAAGACTCCCCACATCAACCCTTAAACCAGGCTTTCAGATGAGGAAATGCAGCCTTTGAGTGCTTCATATTCATATAGTATTTGAATTTGATACTGGCTCTCTATCAGTTATGAACTACTTTACTCTCTTGTGCTCTAATAACTCTAGCCAACCCTGTTACTCAATAATTGAGAAATAAGCCTCTTGGGGCCATTACACCGCCTCTTAACCCAATCCAAGGCAGGACTTGMCACAATTTTGGCTTTTCCACTGCAGAGAGACAGTCTGGTGAAAAAGTAACAGGGACGGGAGGCGTACCTGAGTTTCAGCAGTCTCACTGCTCAGCGAGCCCAAGAAAGCAGGACTAGGYAGGAAGGACCAGGAGGGCATAAGGCAGGCAGTGAAAAGGGGCTGCAAAGGCTGCTCACGTTTAAGTAAGATTTAACTGTCACCAAATTACACTCTGGATTTCTTTTTTCCCCTCAAAGACAGTGAAGTAACAACTCCCAAAACGTGAAGTAAACAATGCTTTGGAGTCACTGGCCAGATATTTGAAATAAAGAACTGGACTTCCCAGACACTGAGCAGAGGAGCCCAGGGGAGCTGTGGTGCAAATCAAGAAAAAGCAGGAGTGGTCGGCTGGTTGCTTTGGTATCTCACCATGTGACATCAGTCACGCTTCCAAGAATTAAAAATGAAAACATTTTAATGGGGAAAGTGCTCTGAAAATCAGCAACTTGAGTTCTTTTTTTCTTTTCTCTCTCTCTCACCTGTCTAGAACAAATGACATTCTGTAGAAGAAAAATAAGCTCTGCTGGAAAACAAAAAAAGCGCTCTATCTACTCATCTTTAATTTCCTTAGGYATTATCAATACCAAGGTGTTTTTGTTTTACATGAGTTTAACATTTAAGCAGTAGAGTTGTAYGATGCAGCAAACCTTTGTAGAATATATTTCAAAGCACTTTCTTCTTCAGGCTCTGTAGACTTAAAAGGCAGTAGCATCTCTCTCCGAGCAGCCCATCGCTAGGTATGTCAACTAAGCGATGAAGAAACCCTAAACCTCCCCTTTAGAGATACAGATATGAAAAAAGTGGAAGGCATCTGTTGTGTTAGTGATATAGCTCCAGGACACAAAATCTTCACTAGCTTCAACTCTTATGAAGTGTTTTCACACATTTTGGATAGCTCAGTGAATGGACTTGTTGGAAGTCAATTCACATACATTTTGATAGAATATGCAAAGAGATTCTCTGAAAATTCCTTTTAAACAAACTACAGTGGAAAAAAAATCACTATTTCAGTATCTACAAATGACAGAAGCAGTCCCAGAGAAATTACATACCAAATACACTCTGCATTAAAATTTAACRGGATTATTTACTAGCAATTTCATTTCCTCCCTCTATGCTCACCTCTGAAAAACCACTAGAAACCTCTGAAAGCCAATCCAATAGTGGAAAAATCTACCATGGATATTTATTTATGAACAAAATTACTCTGTGATAAGAGGAAAAAAATATTTGAATTGTTGGATGTTTATACCTCAAGTCTAGGAGAAAAATCAACTCCACCTTGTATGTCCTGGTGGCTGGGGGCTCCCCAAATCTTCTCTCCACCTTTTTTCTCTCCTTCTTTCTTTGCACTGACCCTGAGTAACTTCATTTCCGACGATCTGGACAAATAGCAGTGGACTTTGGGATTCCCAGCGCTTACATACTCACAACGATGAAATTCAAGGTAACTTTGTGCTGCAGTTCAACACAAACATCTTAAGTCTTCCTCCAACATAAGGTAAAGGGACTGCAAAGAAGGAGTTTCAAAACAAGGCTCACATACAAAGACAGATTACTAAGCAAGATATTACATTTGCAGCAGAAAGGGACCCCAAACTAGATTTATGGAAATTAACCTTTACAAGGATGGAGGATAAAAAGATTGTTTGATCAGTCAGGACGTGTCTTTTCAATCTAATTAATAAAAATAGCTAAACAAAGATATAAATAAAAAATGCAAATATTCCACCTTGGAAGAGATCTGATTACATCTATAGCTGAAGGAAATTCAAACGTGAAGATTAGCTGTCATAGGTAAAATACACAGCAACTGATGTACTTTCTTTCTGCAAGTCTTAAAGATTTCTTAAAATTAATCACCCAGATTTTATATTACTAAACATTTCTTACATCAGTTTATATCTCATAATCCACTTAGTGCATCATATAAGTTCTACATTATTCTATAAATGCTACATTAAATTTTAATGTAAAAGTGTTTAGTTAGAAGATTCTACGTTGTTATAAACATTCATCTCATATCCAGACAGATCACACTTCAAAAATGGTCCTAAATATGTCTAACCCTTTGGGGAATTCACGTTTTATCAGGTGAGTTTGGGAAAACAGCTACCAATTTTGGTCCAAGAAATTAAGCAAGCAATACAGCCTGTTGTGGAGTGAAAGGAAGTGTCCTGGGYCCTTAAATATTCAAGATAGGATATAGGTATGTGGTACCAGGAAGCTCGTATACTCTAAGGGCATACACATACCCTGTGCTACCTCCTGAAACTCCCGAGGCAGGCAGGCAGAGCTACGTTTTCCTTCTTCTGCCTCTCTCTGTCTTTCAAGGCCACGTGAGCGACCAAGACTGAGCTACCATTACTAGCAAATATTTCCTATAAAAGAACCCCATGCGAAATCCATTTCTGTTTAGAGAGCTGCCTATTTATATGACAACTCTGAATTGGAAGAAAAAAAATACTAAGATGCATTTCTGGTTAAATGCAGGTAGATTTATATAATATATTCAATAACATTGACTGTATCACAGGCCAACCAGTTGCTGTTTCAGGATGGCTGCTCACAGGTCTGCAGCACATTCAGCCTCAGGGCAAGCACCAAGTACTTGAAGGTGATCAAAACCTAGTGYTGTGCAAAGGCACAGAAACACTGCACCAGCTCAGAGACATGCCCCTAAATMGGGATGCTAGCTCTGAACTTTCCCAGGAGCAGAGATGCTATTTCCTTAAGTTTCAGAAACAGCAGCAATAGTCACCAACTCCACTATTACTTATCTCAGAGCAAGTTTTTGGTGTTCACAGGCGAGAGCTCGTGCACAGAGCAGTGCACGAAACCCAATAGTGCAGAGCACGCTTTTAACATATTCCTGAGCCATATTTTTGTTTCCAAGAAATGTAAAAATACGAAAAGGAGGTGGAGGCTGCAGAAACAACTGCAAATACTAGCGTTATCCACAATCACTCCTAAGAACATTGGACCGTGACAGTAAATTGAACGGTATTATTCTACAAAATTCACTGAACAGGGAACCTGCTCTACCAAAACATGAAGTGTCCTCTAAAACTACTTTTTTTCTGACTGCTGACGGTATACCCCATACRCAGACCACGACACTAGCAATGATTCCAGAAAGCTCCATCCTGCTCCAAATTAATGATATTTAACTTTTGCATGTTGTTAGCTGCCTAAATCAATCTCCAAGTCTTCTGTCATTCTTTCCCACCTGCTAAAACAGCATCMGAAACACAGAGCAGGTTACATTTTTCAGCTGTGGAAACGCAGAGCTTTTTGCCCCGCTAGATAAATGTCTGCAGCAGAAAGGATATTAAAATATCCTTTCATAGCTGCTTCCTCTGTTAATATTCCATGGAGACTGCTCAGTTGCAGCTGAGAATGACAAAGCTGGGGAAGATGATGAGAAATGTCTATGCATGTAAAATAATTAAGTATTTAATGAGCTAGAACATCAACTTGCACGATAAGAGTCTTAAACTTACAGTAACATGATTTGTATGTACTGATATTTTTAATGTGGTTCATTCATGGAAGGGTAAATTATACAGAATTGTTCAAAATTTATTTGACTATTAATATCTCATCTTTATAAAGTATGAGTCATGATAAGTCAAAAATATGTCAAAAAGTAACTGTTTTGGGGGGAGGAGGGAATGGCTGACTTCAGGAAACCATGAAAAAACAGTAAAGACCTACAGTCTAAAAAAAAAAGGAGGGAAAGAAAAGGCAAGATATCAGTTTCATCAAGAATACTGAGAGGTCCAGAAGGATGTGGACGCATGCATGGTTCAGTGCCCTTTTCAGAAAAAAAAATGTACATTCTACTTTCAAAATATAATTCTTGCAGCTTCACAAAATTCGTGTTAACGTACCATAGCTACAGTCACCTAAACAGGTTAGGTGCAAAAAATATCTTCCATGTGAAGGTAGACATGTAAAAAACAGACATAAATACTACTAAATACATAAGGCTCATCTTGAAGGTGATTTAAATTGTATATCTAAAAAATTTTACAATTTTTTTTCTTTTCTGTTTTTTTTTGTTTGTTTGTTTTTTACAAGATGCACTGACATATCCTAAAGACAGTAAGGAAAATTCTATTATAATAAAATGAAGCATGGGATAGTTGCATCTTCAAAAAGAGCAGGAATACCCATATGAGAAAAGAGAAAACCTGAGTTCTTCTCAAGTTTCCCTTAAGGTACGACTGTTTACTTCATTTTCTTCTGTTGGGGTTTTCCACCCCTTATTCCCACCCTAGCCAGATGGTCACCACTAACCTGTATTCTGTTCAACCCAGGTGACATTCCTAATCCGTAAGTCCATATCCCAGCCTCATGGCAGAACTTTCCGTTCGCTAAAGCAGCTGGACTCAGTCAAATTGCAGGGGGGGAAAAGCATTTGAGGGCACAAGGGTGTCTGGAGTTTGGTTTGTGGAATCAGCTTGCCTGCTTTGCCAACAGTCATTTCACCCAAATCAAGCTTGGCCAACATTTTGTTTGGGAATGAGCTTAACTTGAACTAAGGTGACCGCGGCTCCGCAGGCTTGCTAGGAATACCGGAGAGTCTGCAAGTCCCTTGTGAACTCTGGATAAACACCAACTCGGTACCACTTCTGAATAAACAAGGATGTTAGGACAAGCGTGCATTGGGGTAACCTTGCAGACAAACCCAGAAAGCTCTGTGAGCTCCCAGGACTGCAGCATCGCGCCAAGGAGCTGTGCTGTGCCCTCCTGGCTGGCTGCCACAAATCCTGCCTTCATTTAAATTCCGCTCTAATTCAGCCCGCGAGTGTTTCGGTGCTTTCACTGCACAACGCGGGCACCGCCACCAATCTCGTCCCGCCTCGGTAAATGATTTTCTAAACTAGTTCTATGATTTCATCCTAGCAAGTGACTGGGACTGCAGCGCCCTGGAACTGCAAACCTGAGTGCCGACACGGCCGCTTCCCAGAACCTCCTCCAGTGTCGGATCACGGAGCTGTGCCAGGGCTGCAGCACAAGCCTCAGCTCGCAGCAGAAACCCCCAAATACACATTTTACCCAAGAAGGGGATCACGAGCGTTAGTTATGGAATAATTCACAGCCAAAGTGGCAAAAACCCTCAGTGAGCAGCCCTGCAAGTGCTGCAGCCGGATACAGCTCTAAGAGGGACAACTGCTCAGCGTGGCTCAGTAGTACGTGTCCAACAAATGTCTTCAAACTGTCAAATAACRAAAACTATTTGTCAAAAACACCATTTGTGTTAGCTTGGGAGAGCTAGTGCAGAAGTCTCTCTGCAAGGCCGCAAGGTTTTGTTCCCTGAAAGCCCCATTGCAACAGCTGGCGCACACGCYGCTCTGAAGCAGCGTTCAGGCGCCACATGAAAATGCTCAAGTTGTGAATGAGTCCRTTAAAAACACTCATGAGAGCAGGAGCACTACTGTGCGCGGGGCAGAGCGTGGAGCACACGCAGCCAACGGGAATACAGGCCACCCCAGCCCGCAGCTTCTGGTGGAAACAGGAGGAAGCTGGAGAACTGCAGTGCTGTGAATTCACTGCCTTGACATAATGACAGGGCTTATCTCCTTTAAAAATACTTGCCAGGAGTTACACATTTCCCCCTAACATCTCCATAGAACCAAGTATTTTATTCCTTTTTTTTTTTTAAATCGGTTTACAACACTGCAATATAAATTCAGTTATGAGAAAAGTTTTCACCAATGTTGCAAAGCGCAGTGGCATTTGGCTCATATAGATTAGAAATATTTACATTAACACACCACATTTGATTCTTGGCTTTTTAATCAGGATTTGTTTTTTAAAATCTGACCACCACCACAAATATTCCTCCTCTCGCTTACCTTCACGTTAGTTCAGCTCAATATGTTTGTACACACAACCTGAAATGCAAGTTTTTGGACATGAGCTGRACTAATTGCACTGTTAACCATCTTCTCGGTGTTGGTCAATTAAGGTCAGCACTGAGGGACAGTTGGCTTGACGTGATTTATATTTACTAACTTTTAATTTAAATGGAGAGGGAAGGGAATCATTACGTATTTATTACAACCAACTCGGGAACTCTGCCTCTAATTAAGGCTTCTGACACATCTTAGGGGAACTCTATTTTCAGTTGCTTAAGACAGTTGCCAAACTACCAGCGTGCACAGCACTTTCGCATGGCAGGTGTCCTCCTGCCATTTTACATGGAAATAAAGAGCAGATTCTGTTGTGTCCAGGCCTGGAAAGGCAGGCCACGGAGCGCGGCGTGAAGCGCTTCCCTGGGGAGCGTGGTGGCAGGCTCCAGCCCTGGCAGTGCYGAGCAGAGGCCCAGGCTCATGGCCAGGGTGTGCCTCGGGGTTGCTTGGTGGCCAGCGCTTGTTTTGCTTTTAGGGAAGTGCCAGGGGAATGGAGGGAGGATTGCTCGTTTTCTTGACAGAGAACCCAAATTACAGGTCTCTGAAAAGCTGCAGAAGAGGTTGCTAGTTTGGAAGCGCTGTTTTTCGCAGGGCAGCAACGCTGGACGTGCTCTGCAGCCTCCCTAGGACATGCGATTTCACACATGCCATTTCTACAGGCAGGTAAAAAAATGTGTTCAGCTGCTTGAGGACGAGTTGAGGTGAACTTAGCTGCGGTTCCTCCTGCCGCAGCCAAGCGCCGGGGCTGGTAAAACTGGAACTAAAAGCAAGCAGGCCGGCTCCTTGCCCGGGAAGCACACAAAATAGGAGGAGACAAAAATACTGCAAACGCTAAGACGTAATAAGCAGCAAGAGGCCTGAAGCCAGGTCAGGGGAGAAGGCATCTAGGAGGCCACTGCTCCGAGAAAAGCCAAGGAGGCAAAAGACAATGAAGGGATCACGGAGAAGCAGCAGCTCAGGGGACTGCTATTGAAAATGTCTCTCATCTCTTTGCGATGTTAAAAAAAAGAATTCTTTTTTTTTTTTTTCCCCCCACCCTCTAATGAACCTAACCATAAATCTGGCAGTTATTCTATCATTCTGGTCACAATGTTGTGCTTTGGAAATCAAAACATCGTTACAGTAAGAAAGACCAGTAAAATAACAGCTAGGATCAAAATATATAGTGACAGATTTTTCTCTTTGTAATGACATCTTTTGTTCCTCCCCTCAATATAAGGCTTTGGGTTTTGTTTGTTCGTTTTGCTTTAATTCATAGCTATCTTTTATTAAAGGTACCTCTTGCCAGGCTACCAGGGTACAAGACAGCCTGGATGACTGATTCACAGTACTTTTTCTCATCTTCCTTGGGACTCTTTGCAGACGTAACTGACTCTCTAAAGTTGTTGTTTTTTTTTTTTTAATTTAATAAATGCTCCTTTAATTCACTCAAAATACATTGATCGGGTATTAAATGCCATTAAACAAGTCAGCATTACAGAAGAAGGCGCAACCTTGCAAGGGCCAAAGTCTTCACAAACTTCTATGGAGATTCCAAGACTGCAACCACCAGTTGGTGGAAGCCAGCAACCTCCCAACAAGACCAGGAACAATTCCCAAACTGGAACAAGAACAACTTCTGATGGGGATGAAATCATTTGCACAGAGGTGGAGGCTGAGGAATTGCTGTCGGTCGGTATGGCGGTCATTATGCCACTGGAGACAAGGCAGGCCAATTTCTTCTGCTCCTTGTAAGCAAAAGTAGTAGATAACACTGCCCTATCTCATGGGGATATTCAACAACTGCTATGCAGCAATCAAAACAACAAGGACTAAGAATTCTATTATTCCTTAGCACTCAGGGGAGACAGCAGCAGCAGGGAATATTTTGTTTTAAAAGATGACAAATAACTTACAGGCATTTTGTCAAAGCAAGTGTCCATGCCTGGCAAGGCTCAATCGTGTACAAGAGAAAGCACCACATGGAGCCCTAGTATTTCACTGAGGAGAGTTTCCACCGATTCAAATATCTGTTTTTAGAGAATGCCACTAAGCTCCTTAAGCAACTAGCTTATATTTGTATTTGGCAGTAGTTTACAAGAATTGCACCAGCAAACAACAACAGTMAGAAGCAGAAAACTTACAGTTAATATGTTATTTCTCTGTGGATTCTTCAGGGTTTAGCATCAAGCAAAACTACATACATGCGAAAAGCTATGAGAAAAACATGCAGGTGGAAAGGCAGAGAAGATAACTATGCACAAACTGCATGCGTGTATCAGGCTAATACCAAAAGTCCTTCTATTTACTCAGAAAATTAAAGACTAAGTAGCCCTCGCTCTCCAGTCTTTCCCAGGAATTACATCAAATTTGATTTTTCTTTTTCATATGCTTAGAGGTCTTTACCCAGCTGCCCACAGCTTTAGTCCTTCAGCCACAGAAGGAAATGAAGAAGTAAAAAGCAGCTTTACCTTCCATGACATTATCAGCACTCTTCCACCTCACCAGTATTTTGCTTGTTTCCAAGTAGAAAGTGATTAAAATAACTGACAGCAGTAATAGAAAAGGTTATCTTTTCATCTGTGACCCMCACCTAGCATCCCATCTTTTACTTTCATTCACTGTTCATCTCTATGGTAAAACAAGTTTTGATGCTTTTAACTCTGCTATATTTTTAAGATGTAATGTATTAAAATTTGCATCTAGGTAGCATGCTTCTGTTGCATTAAAAACACTATAGTCCAGCATTCAATATCCATTCCTAATGATTTTTAAATGGCAAGAGTATAAAGATTTTGCAACTTGGTTACTTTCATATGAGAATTCAGCAACAAGCTCCTAGTACATCCTATTTCCTCTAGCTTCTGTCCGCCCAAGGCTTAAAACACACCCTCCTCTCCTAATTCCACAGTCATTAATTTTAAGAACCTAATCATCCCACTCTCTCATGCTGAGCCTTAGGAGAACTTACAAAACCTCTTAATAGCAAAAATAATAGCTACTCCAAAGGAGAGGAAAAGGGAAATCGAGTTGATTACACGGTAAAAAAGAAAAGGAAAAAAAGAAACAATGACAACTACCTTAGCCTTTCATCCCCTTGCATACATCTTAAAATTCAAACTATACTGTGAAGTTGGCAGTATTTGCTAAGCACATATAATAGTTTTATTGATTCCCAGATATCCTCAGTTTAAGAGTTACCAGAAGTGACTAATTATTTTATCGTATCAATATTTTATATTCTCTCTTTTACAGTATTACGTGCTATTCTTTATCCCAGTGTGGCAAATTGGAGAATACAAAGTGAAGAAATACCTAGCACATGCCAGTACTGTCTCAAAAGCAAAAACACAGTGAGCTCAGTTTACTGCCACCCTCAATTAAGGTTTTACCTGGATTTATCTTGAGCAATGAACAGTCAAACTGCAGAGCAGCAACGCCATTATCCAGGGGAGGGGGGAGAGGCAGAGGCAGAGGCAGAGGCAGAAAGCAGCAAACACACTGGTAAGCTCTTAAATTTGCATTTTTTCTTCACTTAATATTTGCAACAATGGTATTTAGGAGTTCCAAAGACCACCAATGGTATTTGATGGTCTACGGTCCCATACGTCAATTCATTACTTAGGATGGGAGAAAAGACTAGCTTCAGAAAAGGTCAACAGAAACCTCTCAAAATTTTATATGCTTAAGTGTCCTTTGTACTTAGTAGCTTCTTAAAATCCAGAGTGAAGGCAGGGCACAGTAATTATACACATTAGACATCAAAACACTCCAGCAGTGTAACTAGATTGAGCTGTGGTTCAAATTACCTCTTCACTCTCCTATGCAGGCAGGATAGGCACTTGTAGAATATTTGACAGAGAAAAAAGTGAAAAGACGCAAAGGAAATGCAGAAGATGCAAAAAGGAAATCAGGGTAATGAAATTTCATCAGTATATTTATGTCCGTATACTTTGTTATTAGCATTTGCAATAAAAAAGCAATAATAGTATTGAAGGAAAGCAGATTACAAGGAGACTTGTAGCTAGTTGTAACTGCACTGAAAGCCCAGAGTATGCCAACACTCGCATTTGCTAATTTAGAAATAGATACAGCTTGATATTAGAATTTCAATTTCATCTACAAGGAGGAACATCTATGTGCCTACCAAATAAGCATATTTTTGTGGAGTAATTAAATATACTCACACAGCTGGGTAATGGTGCACACTATCAAAAAAAGCTCATTTGGGCACATGTTCAGCTATTTATTAAAGGTTCACAAGCCCAGTTCATTCACTCAGACAAGGAGGACAAGTGGATTACATAAAACAACAGCTATTTGAGATCTCCAGACTGTTTGGGGTAGCAAACAGAAGAAACTGAGAGGTCAGGAATGATAGTAAAATTTTCAATTTGACTAAGCAGAAGTCATAAGGCGAGAACAGTGGTGTGTAATTCTTGTAAGGTAAAACACTCCTAAAGCTCTGTGAAATGAAAGTGTTTTCTGCTTTCGAAGTACTTGTATAAAATTGAAATTGAGTATTCAACAGCTCTAAGAAATTAAGAAAAGCAATTCTAAAACTTCTCAAAACCTCAAATAAAAATGGCACCTCTAGTAGTTCACTAATTTTCACAAGTTTTCTCCTAAGTGTACTTTCAACACTTGCAGTGCTTTGACAACCAGCTTCCAACTACAGGGTCACAAAAACATCAGTTTGGGGTCACAAGGAGAAACCCCAAATGGTGACATGGGTGACACAATGGGCATAAAGCAGAATCTGTTCCTGCTTGCTGCTGGCACGCTAAGAACCAAACAGCGAGGTGCTTCATCTCCTTGCCATCCTTCTTCCAGCCTTTCTCAGGGCAATGTTAAGGACTCTACAGGAGATGCTTTCCCTCATTATAATCAGTTATGCCTCAACACTTTTTGTCATTCTAAATGTCAATATTGCAGCAATCAGTTGTGCACAGAGCACAACTTCTCAACACACAGCTGACACATGAGAACAGCTAATCCAGGGGAGCAGACGTCTATCCAACTTCCAAGAAAACAACAATGCAGCAAGTTAGACAATTGTTTAGAGGGGAAAAATGGCTATTTTTAACTACGTTGCTTAGTGGCTGCACTTGAGGGAGGCTCTCATTTCCTTTCTTCATCTTGCGTGGCAGCAGTAACTACAGTTTCCTTTTTCCTCAGCCTTAACAACCATCTGGGTTTGAAGTTTGCAGTAATTGCAAGAAAAGTACGTTCTTCATTACCGTGACAGGTTCAGAGCAAAATGAGGGTATTGTCTCAAAACTGAGGTCTGCCCTGATGCGGCAGAATTCAACTCAAGTTTGAATATATCCACTGCTCTGCACRTGGGAAATGCAACCCTGAATCCCACACAGGCTCTGAATGAGAACAAGCCGGCAAGGCAGGAGATACCAATTTAAGCTGCTGGTGCTCCACCTGCAAATGCAATGGAGCTCTCACATAAACACAGCTTTAGTAATCTCCTTGGTGATCACCYGAGACAATTTAACACAAGAATAGGAATCCACACTAACAGACATCACCATATGATCTGTCAGTTCTTGCTGACCAAAAGAAATATTTGGTGGCTCGTGAACAATTAGGTTAAGAGCTTCCCTCAAATAACATTACTAAATAGGTAAACTCAAGTTTAATTCTGTTTATTTTAAAGCTATAAGAGGTCTATCATCATAAGGTAAAACACGTCTTCTGCACTTCTTTAAAGAACAAAGGCCAGAACAGACAATYTCTTAGGCACACTCTCTTCACCCTCAAACGGAGGCATTAGAARTGGAGAGGGTCTTTGCACTCACATTTGCAAACGTCCAGGGAATAAAACCCGGAAGGATGGGAAGGGCAGAGCAGGCAAAGGCTCCCGCAGTTCTCAGCTAACATCCAAAACYTGATCTCATCAGGCTGGCACAACACAACATTGCAAACATCAACACAAAGATGAGAATCCAAAATAACTCCAAGAGCTCTACAAGGGAARGTATCAACCGTAATGTGAATGTGAGATACAGATCTCCAAAACAGCGGGTTGTTCTTTTCCAGCTATTACCTCCAGTACATTCACAGACAAAATTGAAAAGAAATTTAGTTTTGRTRRTTTTTTTWAAAATATATAYTTATAGTGGAATAAATAATGTTATCTTGCTTTTCAAAAGTCCCCAAGAACATTTGATAAAATACACTGTATGGAGAAATTAAGGAATCAGTGCAATGGAACCTGCAGACTGTCCAAGGATTAGCATTGCCCTTTCATGCATTTTTTTCCTAACCAATAGCACAACCTAACTCCCCAAACCTAACCAGAGGATTCATAAGATTCTTTTAAAATCACTATCTAAGTACAGTCTGAAATATATATTTTAATGACTTACTCAGGGTCACACATGTTTAACAAGTTTAGTTATACAGCCATCTATCATGGAATATACACAGCATGTTTAGGTAGGCAATGACTGTCTTATACTGCCTCTAATCTACCTTCTTTTCAGCAAATTACTGCATTTCCCCTTGGAATAAATGAGATATTAATGGGGGATATCTTCATCAGACAGTTAAAATTCTCAGGGTCTGTGTTCTGTAAAATTAAAAAAAAAAAAAAGAAGACTTATTTCTTTTTACCAAATAAGTCAGGGAAGCTAAACCCCACCCCTTTAGGGTGGAATACATTTCAATCTTCTGCACTTCTTTTAAGGATCTCAGTTGATTGGAGCACTTACCAAAGATCACTTTTTAGTAGCATAATACTGTTAATTTCATTAAATYGAAGAAATGCATAAAACAGCAATGTACATGATTAAATATAAATGCACTTTCATGATAAATGAAATAAGAGGAACGCTGAAAACATAGAAGAGAATAACAAGAAGCACACTTGAAGCACCTAGGAACTGTAGGAGATAAGAGCTAAGAGGAGAGGAATAAGGAGGAAAATGTACAACAAGAGCATATTTCTATGTAAGCACCTGAAATTAATTCATTTTCTACCAAGGCAGAGATCCTGCAGGGSATAAGAATATATAAGGATGCGGTTAAAAACTTCATCACAATACTTATGCACTGAGAGCTTGAAGAGGCCAAACAGTTAGACAGATAACTGTAATAATGTCATTTTTTAATTTTTACCTGACTTTTTCTTACTAATGCACTGCTTTTAGCTAATTCTGTTTTTGTTAGTGAGAGTAAATTATAGAATTATGTTTGTCCTCTGCTAAATACAGAATCTACCACTTCCCTTTGAAATGCTGCATCAGACAGATCTTAGGCTGCAAAAGGAGCATCATCTCCATCACTGCTCAAGCACAAGACTTGCCCAGTGCAGAAAGTATAATGTCCAGGAAGCCACAGAAGACAAAATATGAAGGGACCATTTATAGAGCATGAAATAATCTGCAACCACTTCATATACGCATGCTCACAGCTTCTTCCCATGAGCTACATGACACTTAACTACAGGTTAAGAGCACACATACATTCAATTAATGCAAAGCAGCTGCAAATTTAAGTTTCCATCCTAGCTGCTCCCACTCTTTACATCTCTTTGTTCATGAATTCTTGACGTTTATCCTCAAGCTCTCAAGGTGAATCTCACCATTTGTGCCTCCTCATCCCATGCTGTCAGAGGCACCTGCTACCTGCTGCTTGTCCTATCACCAGTAAACTTGAAAGCACTTTCCCTCATTTCCTGAAGAGCTCCCCCCCTGTTTTCCCCATTAACTCCCTACTTCTTCCCCTCATCAGTCCCCAGCAAAACTAATTAAACCAGGCTTGGCTCTGTGCTACRTTACGTTTTGCCTTGTAACGTCCCTGTGCCTTACAGGATGACATATCCCCTTCACTACTCATCTTCAGCTAAAGGAAGGTAATGAGTCCCTAATACTTTCCCCTAATACTTTATGCTGTAAAAGCATACTGCAAACTTCCACCCACCTCAGCTTGGTATCAGCCTTTTCCTTCTGTCAAATATAATTAATTCTACAGCAACTCATTAAACTATTTCTTTCAAAAGTCAAGACCTTTAACTATAGTTAGAATATTGCTTGTGATCCCACCAAAGTCTTAACTCACCCCCCTGCAAGGCCATGCCGGCACACTCTTTAACTGCAAGGTCACTTTTATAAAGATTAGTATTTGTCCCTTTTGGTACATGCTCTCATGCCCACCTAGGCTGAAGCTCGATGGTGCAGTTAGCTCTCCACCTCACCCCATGCCTCAGCAGAGTTGAAGCAAATTATCAAATAAGCATGGAAAAAGTCTGCTTTATGAAATTATCAGCGTGGCATTCACCATTCCCTACATCATTCTCATTTGGTATTTATATATTTTAGCTCAAAATGATAATTTATGTGACATGTCCTGATTATTCTGAATTATATTAGTTGGAATTACCTGGGAAAAGACATCAGAAACACAAACGTAATTTCACTATATGTTTATTCAAAATACCCCAGAAGGAACTGTAAAACCCAGAGAGCGACTGAAAAAAAAAATAGATACATTTAAGAAAAGAATCAAGACACAAATAGCCTCAAATTTGTTCTATTCAGTCAGGACTCCCATCTAGTTTTATCTAGGGAAGCACGGATATGGCCAATAGGTTTAATTTTCAGTATTTCCCAATGAACACACTAAAATAAGCATAACCTCCAATATATGTATCAATTTCATGGGGCTAGCTAACATGATGCTAATGGTAACTGGTATAAATTAATATATAYAGGTACATATAGTACACAAGCAAGAAAAAGGTGACAGAATTATGCCAGGATCTTGTAAGATAATCATCTGAAAACTAAGCAACTGTACTGAATTGTACTGTCCTGAAGTGCTGCTGGTTTTAAGCTTAGAGTAGGAACACAAAAGTATGTCAAAAAGTAATGCTAAGAGGAGCTTACTTGGCATCATTAGAGCACTGAAGAGTGGTTCATTTAAATTTTCATGTAAATTTAAAGTTTTTACATAAATTTGCATTTTCCCTTCAGTAATCAGACCTGGTAGACAAACCAGATGATACAGCAAAAAGTTTAACTAATTCTTATCCTATACTACGATTTAGAGTTATCTTGATTAATTTCAACTGGAAGCACAGCTGAAGGTTATGGACACATTTTGGTTGGTTTTATTTTGCAGTATATACCTTAATGCATCACAGAAAGACATAGCATTGATATATAACAATATTGTTAAATATATGTCAAACCTAAACATCAGGTGTTTTTGATCTCTGAAAGTGAAAATTACAAATTTAACTAAATCTTAGCTGACTGAAAAAAAAATCAATAACGAGTAACTACTACAAAGGCATTTAAGCTGCCAAAGATGAGCCCTGTCTTAATTGTACAAAAGCAACACTAAAACATAGGTGCTACTTTATTCCCAAATGCAAGCACAAAAAGAACTGAGGTTGTATGTAAATTCTTCTAATTATCACCACTGTGGATTATTCAGGTTCTTCATATGATCAATTCCACATTATAGTTTTTCATTATTTGCCCTATGAAAATGTTTAAAATAGTTGAGATTTTTAGTTCTCATCAGTTTCTTTAAACTACAAATGGTTCAACCAGAATCTGTTCCCCTATCATATAGATACCAGCCACACACAGTGCATTTCAGACACAACTTGGGGGAGCATTGTGTAGACTTAGTGGCTGTTACAAAAGCTCTCCTGATCTGCTAAAGGCGTTTCTTTCCATAAGAAGACACACAGACAAGTAACAGTGTAACAGGCCTGACACTGTATGCAACACATAGTCCACATTCTTCAAGGATTCCCCAATTTCCAGTGAGAATCCTCATTAGCTGTGGGACTTTTTAACATTTCCCATCTTCCTCTCTCCTGGACTGGAATACTAACTCTGCTCACTCTTTTATTTATATGAAAAGTCCTTCCTTTGTACACAGAACGGGAAGGAGAAGCAAGTATTCTTGTATCCTCAAAGTGAAACCATGAAGACGTTCCTGAGCTAGTACACTGTACAATCATTGCACCCTTTTTCCTCCTTATCTCTCATCTCTTGCCCCCCACTCCTTCCGTGAAATTCATTTACTCTATTGTGTCATATCTWGCTGCATATTCTCGCACCCAGAAGACACATCTGCAGTTTTAGGTAGCACTGTATAGTCAGCATACAGACCAGTGAGACAGTAATTGGGGCTTATTTGTATTGCACACAATCATTCTGCTTCTTAAAGTAAGGAAGGCTACATTTGCTGACAGCTTCATTAGTGATACAACTCTCTAACAGGAAACAATAAAAGCAAAGTCTTCCTATTTAGCATATCAAATCTTTCAAACTTTGTAATAAACAACGCATGAAAAAAATATTTACTATAAGATTTTCAATGATTAGCTAAAACAATGTTAAACAAGTATGGCCAAATAATTGTGTTCAGCTGCAAAAGCATTAATTACTATAATCTAAATTGAACTAAAACTTAATTAGGCTGGATTTGACTTAGCATAACTAAGAGAGAAATCATTTAACGTATCCCGGTAAAATTGGGATTTAATCATCAAATGCAAAATTAACTGGTCACAAAGCAATCTGTTTATAAGGATATTTAGGAAATTAGGGACACCAGGCAAGCGTCTAATTTGCTAATATTAAAATATTATTTGTTAGCAGTGAAGCAGATTGATATGCTTGAAACAGTAACACAGCAAGCACAAAAGGGTATCCATAGGTGTATCAGAAGCTGTCTTCATTGCGTATATGCAGTACATAACAGAATCTGAGATTTGGATATCTTTGCAAAGTTTCAATATAGATGCAAATTCTGCTGCAGTGGGCGTTAGAAATAATTTACCCTAATTTAGGGAGAATTAAAACTGCTCTCACATCTCTTTTACTCATTTAGATTCCCAGACTCTTTGAGACCAGCCCGTAATGCACAGCAAGAATAGCATGGATGTCAGAACGAGTTTATCCACATCTTAGTGGAGTCCTACTACAGTATGAGGCGCGAGCCCGGCGCGTGCGCAGTCACACACGGCGTGTCTCCTGCTGCAGTTGCCAGCCTCGGTGCATATATGTCTATTTACATCACGGCAGCTGCCCCAGCTCCAGTTCCCTGGCCTGGGCGATTMCAGCTAGAAATAAGAGCTTTAAACGTGCAAAGTTAACAGACATGGTGACAGTGTCTCGACAAGCTTTGCTGAAGGGTTTCTTTTACTCTTCTTTGACTGCAGCTAAAACATTATGTTAATACAGAAAGATCCTTGACCTAAGTGTCTACACTGCATACATATGGAGACTCCACAGTAACTAAAGTGTCAGCAGAAAGTATATCTAAATATATATTTTTGTAGGTATCTATAAAATGACATCATCTAGAACTGGCATTTTCAATGAGCAGCATCCTGAGCACAAAAATATATATCTATATATATAGATATCCTATCAAAGAAGGAACATAGAGCTGGATCATTTTTACTTTTTATCCAGAAGCTCTAAATTAGATTCAGGTATTTCTCTCTAAAGGCTATCACCAGAAAGAAGGATTAGTTTTCAAGTCAACTTGGTAAAAAACTATCTACAACAAAACCTTTAATATCTTTAACAAAAGCAAAAACCCATTTGAACAAGTGAAATGGTATCAGTGAATGATTAAGCCTTCCACTGTTCCAACAGTTAATCAAATCATTAATGTAGAAAATGGGATAAGCAATAAAACAATTAATTATTTTTCCTGACATAAACGATTGTCATGTCTAACGGATTCCAGAATAGTAGAGTTCTGTGGATTAGCTTAAATCCTTGGAAAATCGCAGGATGTTTTTCTGACATCGACGAGTTGGGTTTCTTTTTTTTTGTTTCAAGTACCCATGCCTATGCTGCTTTGGCWGCAGAAATAGAACAATATATTTTTAACAGCAACCAAGTCAAATCCAGTACGTGCAAGGAGGCAGAGGCAAGAGTGCTGTTATTGCCAGCGAGCTGTGCTGAGGCTCCTCGAAGCGCAGGAGCCTGACCCTTGTTGTGCACGYAGAGGCAACCTCAGTTCCTGCCACAAATAGTGAGCTGGGGAGATGACACTGCCAGTGGCCAAAACTTCAATATCAACTAAGTGCTGCATTCTCCAACATTTAAATTAAGGAGTTCAGTTAGTATCCATCATTTATGATGATAGTTTCAGTCATGTTGCTCCAGAAGAGCTCTTTCCCCTGAAGTGGGAAAGTTAATGGTTACCATAAAACACTCCTACAGCATCTGACAAGCGCAGAAGACCAGACATGCAGTCCAGAACCGCGTAGGCACCAGGAAGCTGCCAGCATTCTTGCTACCCAGGCACACGGTTAGAGCAATCCAGGTATGTGGGCTGAGTTCTGCCAGAGCTGCCCTTTAAGAAAGTTCTACCTCAGATTTCTCTTCCCTATTCAGTTACTAATTTTCATGAAAGCAGTAGCAAATTAATCTCTCTGAGACATCTCTCACATATGGTTGAAATTGGCAAGCAGGTTCAGAAGTTACTGGTGGAAACGGGCAGGTTCACAGATGGCAACGACATAAAAAGGGAGTCTTCTGTATCTCTAGTTCCTATCTTTCCCTCCCTCTCTCGCTCAGAAATAAAAAACAGAAGAGAAAATACAAAGTACTGCTACACAGAATGCTAAGACACCTTTACAGCTCACAGCACGAAATGTGTTTTGATTGAAAAACAAGGCAATCAACAAAACTGACACCCTCCCACCCAAATGCTTGGAATAAAACACCATTACTACCCCAAAACCTTGATTTTCCAAGTTGTGAGACTGCTGAGGAAGAGAAAGCTATTACCTAAGTGACCAGATCTCTCGTTAATGCTCACAACAGAGAGCAGAAATCTTCAACACTGCTGCCTACAACTGCACCTTCTTTCTCGCCCACAGCACCAATCTCTGTTCCACAACATGACTGCGGATGTTCACTCTCCAAACAAGTCCGACAGATGTAAGTCATCTTCTCTGTCTAGCTGTCTAATAAACATTGTTTCTCAGCCTATTGCAAAACAGATTTTATTCTTCACCCTTTCAAATCTCTCCTGCCTCGCCAGCCTTTCCTCCTTCTGTTCACACATCGAGCCTGATCTCTCCTGTCAGATTCCACCACTGCTGCTCATCCTGGCGCCCATCTCTGCACTCAACAGACTCCTTGAGTCACACTGGCAGCCTCAGGAACCAGAATTTTGGGATTTTTTCATATTACTCACTTAGTTTTAAATTCAAATCAAAGGAATGAGTGGATCCACCAAAGCAACCAATTTAATCAAACCATGACTTAAAACCTGCATGCAAGCTTCCCAGACACTGCTGCCCTACCCAGCACGCAGTGTCACATAGCGACAGCAAATTGTACACCCCACTGCTGGGACTAGAACAGTTCAGAAGGCCCTGCCCGGCTGTTTGCTAGCACCTGCCAAGGAACCAGCAACACTCACTATATGGATTGCTGAGACATACTTAAAGAAAGGTAAAAAGTTGAGTGGGACGATAATGCTTATATTCCTAGTGCACAAGCCAACACTGTCCACAGAAACATTAGAAAAATGATTTTTTTTTTTTTGAAAAGGTGGTAATATATGCCAGAGAGGTGCCAATAAAGCCATCATTTGTACAAAGCTCAGCGTAAGAATAATTCTGGGGGAAGAAACRCTTCCCTTCTCCTCATTCATGCTGCAGAAGGGCTTCCCCTCCATCCTCAGAGCAGGACACACAGGCAACTTAGCCAGCCCTTTACTCATAGCTCTTTTGAGGGAAAAACAACTCATGCCAGAAGTGATGCACCTATGTAATGGCTCAGGGCTTGAAATTCCAGCTCCTCAGCAATGCGATTACTGCGGCTTCCATTTCCTCACAGGATATGTCCACACCACGCAGCGCAGCTGAGGAATACTACCATTTGCTTGGGACGTTGTGAGTGGCTCTGCTGGAGTGCCAGAGACCGGCATGGGCCCCGCTGCAGCGTCTCCAGGCTGCCTCCCAAGCTGGCTGCCTGTTCCCGAAGGTTGGCTACTAGAAYAGCTTCCATGTCAAACAGAAAAATACACCGCAGTTGGAAATGGCAGGCAGAATAAGCCATTAGCAATGAGCACGTCTCCAGCAAAGCAGAAACTGAACCACACAGGTACAGACTTATGGAAAGACACAAGGACAAAAAAACAGTCTTAGTTTCCAATTTATGTTTTCCCTAAATAACTTACACACCAGACAAAGGAATGCTGCCGGCCCCGAATGTCTATAAAGAAGAAGTGCTTTAGCAGTGCATATCACAGAAGCTAAGTAAACGGAACAGGATTACATCAGAAGAAAAATAACTTTCATTCACATTAAGTCCGTACAAGCACTCAAACAAAATTCTCCAACAATATTGGCAAAAGGTTCAGTCATTCACTGGCCATCTCTTGAGCAGTGGCCCTCATGATTACTGCATCCAASCCCTTCAATACATAAGGGAGGATAACTGTGCCTTGAGTTTCTAAACAAAAGGTTTAACAAAGAAGAATGGGAAGTATTCTGAGAAGAGCAAAATAGCACAAAGCAGCATCTCCATCAAAAAAACAAATGAACAAACAAAAAAAAAAGACATAAAAATGCAGCATTTCTCTTTACAATGAACAGTACATGACTTAAAATATGAGCTACTGGACACCGATTAAAATCTAGATTTTACGTAAGAAGCCACTGTTCTCTAATAATTAGCAAAACAAAAAAAAAAAAAGAGGTTTTCCAAATCTAAAGTTAGTTCTTTATAACATCTTTGGCTGCCAAGGTGAAGAACCATCTCCTTTCTACATCAGGTTCCAGATTAAGAGCGAAACAATCAACAAAAATCTCCCCTGAGGATTTTCTCTTTCACCCACACACCTCAGCATCCTTTTCTTCTTGGCCATATTTACAGTGCAGAACATTGGGGAGGCACCTCAAGGATGTCGCGATAWCCTTCTCAAGACAGGAATTTAACAACCTGTTCTGAAAGCACTTTCCCTCCACTGTCATGATTTTGCATTTATCAACAGTGAATTTTCTAAGCTGTTGAGGCACAGGAGGTGCTCGGAGGCGAGGAGAGGCAGCTAGACAAGGGTTTAAGAGCTACACAGGCTGCATTTGCACCGTGTACACGGTTCATGCTTCAGGGGAGGGGAGGGGAAGAGAAGCAATCGAGTTGGCTCTTTCATGAACATAAAAGGGCAGAATTACACATTAGTGGAGCTTCCCCATGTAAAGCTGTTTTTTTCCCTGAAATGCAGTGTAAACTTACAGTCAACCGTTAGTAACTTTAACTAAAGCTCAAATCATTCATGTAATTACTCGTACGGGGGATTATGACCGAGGCTTTACAACATGGATTGTTACAATTTCACAATTAAGAAATAAATCACAATGGGAAAATTGGTTCCTATTCACAAGGCGGCCTAACAAGCTGGCATCATTATTCCTGTTCTTATAAAACAAACCCAGAACTGAAACACGGGGAATGCTGCTGGCCGTGAGGATGGAGGTGAATCGGCAGAACGCGTGAATGGGCTGTACAGCACCTGCCCAGCCCTCGGTCTGCTTCCTCCCTCGCTAACCTGCTCCTCGGATGCCTAAGCACTTACCCATTCACTGCAGTTTAGCAAATGAGAAAAAGAGAAAATCCTACACCTTTTAAAACCATCTTTAAGAGAAACGGTTAAATGCTTGGCATTCTTGACTCATCCATGCTTTCACGGAAAGGCTTTCGACCTTCAAAGGTCCCTTTTTCAAAAAAGGGAAAAAAAAAATCCCCTTAAATTACCGCAGACAGACAGAGCGAATATCAGTCTAATGTATCAATGGTCAAAGGTCAGGCTGGTGTAGGCAAGGCCTACATAATTCATTTTAATATCTTCCTCAAAGATATTAAAAAAAAAAAAAAAAGCAGAAGAGAGAAGATTGGGAACTACCAGAGCAATAAAGAAATGGCCTAAACATGTCTAATTCACAGCATTTTCCAAATAATGGCACTAACTATCGTTCAAATTAAAAAAAAAAAATCAAGGATATGGTATGGAAACTACTACAATCTCGTTAGGTCATCTTTGCAAGATAGAGCAATTTAGGATTCACCTATGAGCTAAACATATCAGACCCCTCCTCCCCCCCCCCCCCAAAAAAATGCCCAACAGGATGAGCACTCAAAATTGGCTCATCATTAGTAAAAAGAGCCCAAAGTCCTCAGAGCTTTCCACGGCAGCTGAAAACGCCCACACCGGGAAGATTCAGTCCTTGCACCTAACAAAGCTGCGGGACCCTCAGGAAGCCTCCGCAGGCTCATCGGTCACCATGACAGAAACCAGAGGATGCCAGAGCAACACGGAGCTCTTCCAGCATCACGGTTAAATATCCCACGCATCCAACACCGAGCTTCCAAGCAGCATTAATAACAGGCCCCAAAATACCAACGGGGATGCTCTTGGCACATGMGCTTCTCAATTACTGCTGAGAAAGAAGGCTGTCTCCAAGACCTCGCTCCTCGGCAGCGGCGTTCTCGCCGCTCTTCCATAATCACAAGTGACATTAGAAATAGCGACGCTTTTGCTCCCGGCCTCTCCCCGCGGAGCAGCAACGCGCGTTGCACATGGGGAAGGCCCCTGGAAGCATCGGGCTGGGGAAATTAAAAATGGCTGTGCCCAGCACATCCCACACGGCTCCGCTGCCGGGTACAGTATACAACAGAGATCCCTGCCTCGCAAAGTGCCAGGCGTGCGAAACAAAAAGATTATGAGTAAATAGACGTATAGAAATAGAGGTTGGTATAAAATATAGTCTTTTTTCGATTAAAATGGAAGAGCTGAGCACACACCTCGCTCTACACARTGAAGCGATTTCCACTTGCGAGGGGCCCGGACACCGGGTACCCGACGCCCTCGGGGCGCCCTGGATGGATCCTCGTCCCCGGCTCTCCCCTTCCCTTCCCAAAATGGCCCCCCCCCGGTACTCACCGGCCGCAGTGCCGAGCAGCAGGGTGGCACCGGCGAGCAGCAGCACCAGCCACAGGCGCTGCAGCGAGGCGGTCATACCTGGCGAAGCCGAGGGACGAGGCGGCAGGAGAAAAAAAAAATTAAAAAACGAAAAAAATAGATATAAAAAATGAAAGCCGGCAGCGGCGGCGAGGGGAGCGCCGCTGTGCGCTCGCAGCGCGGCGGGCTCCGCCGCTCAGCAGGCGGCCCGGGCGGGCGGGCGGCAGCGCAGGGGGGCGGCCGCGGCGCTCGCTCCCTCACGCCAGCCCGCCCTCATGGCTCGCCAAGCGGCGCCGCGGCTCCTGGGGCTCCGCACGAGAGGCCGCTGCGGCCGCCGGGCGCGCGGGCATCCCCGCCCCGCGCCGGGGCAGGGCCGAGGGGCGCCGCGCTTATTTCCCACGCAGCTTCACGACGTCGAAGAAGCCGCCGGGCTGCGGGGGGAACATGTCGGCGCGCGGCGAAGGTCTCCGGCTGTCAGCGCGGGCGAGGGGCAGCGCGCCCTGCTCCGCCTCGCGCCCTCCGCTCCGCTCCGCTCGTCGCCGCGCCTGCCGGGGGAGAGAGGCGCTCAGTGCCGCCGCGGCCCACGGGCGCCGCCGCGAACGG
>NW_020454205.1:3065128-3268441 GCF_003342845.1 Nothoprocta perdicaria
GGAGCGGGGCGGGGCGGCGGGGACGGGGCAAGTGTGCGCCTTGGAGCGCTAAATGTTGCCGCGTGACACAGCGCTGGAGCCAGTCCCGCCGCTGCTGTTAGGGCAGTAGAAATAAAAATGCCCGAGTAACTCCTCATTGCTCCTCCTGAGCCCTCAGAGTAGCTCCCCTTCCCTTTTCCTGAGCCGTCCCCGTTAACGGGGCCCGCTCGCGTCTCGCTTCGTCACCACAATCGCTAATTGCAGCCCAATGGGAGCTTGGCTGTGGCGAYGGCAAAGTTCAATGTTCCTGCTGTCACAGCCGAGCCCGTGGGGCTGAGCGCTGTAAGCGGCTTTTAGAAGTTGCTTGCCTTATTTTTTTTTCCCTTCTAATCCATGCGGATTTCACGCAGGTAATGGCGAGACACTAAAATGCAGAATAATCCCAGATTGTAATTTGTATTGCCACTTTCCAGAGCTATAACCACATGTTAACCACAGCTTCCTTCCTCTTATACGTGGAGCGTGAGCTGTCAAGAAGGAACCYGCACAAAACAACCAGCAACAGACCTACCTCCAAAAGAACAATACAACACTGAACGTATATAAATATGTATATAATATATATATATTTTGGGGGGGGGGCAAATTCTAGCATTTTTCTTCTGGTTTAGTGAAGACACCTACCCTTGCAACCTGCTTTCTGCCCGGCTGCACCTACRGATGAAAGAGGCTGGATCTGCTGCATCCGCAGAAAACCAGAGCTTAACTGTGTCGGTTACGCTCTGTTTTCGTTCTTGAGATGGTTAAAAGGAAATTACCCTTGTTGTTTATGGCGTATATTGAGAGCAGCCTGTGCCGCGCTCGGCGCCGGAGCTGCTGAAGCCCCGTTTTCCCGGCCCCGGGATGGGCCAAGCCCCGGCTTTCTCCACACAAATGWAGGAAGCAATCGCCGCTGTCTAAGGACAGGGGCAGCTTCCCTTTCCCACGGTGGCGGGAGGAAACCRGAGATCTCAACTGTCATTCTCAGGCTGGCGTATTGTTATTTGCTTGGACGAGGGCGTGTTTATCATTCCTTCTTTGGCATTGTTTTATCCGTTTCAACTGTATGCCAGTGCCTCACTGGTCTAACATGCAGCAATGCCAAACCAGACCCACAGATAAGCACTTAGGACAATGAAAACTCGAGGATCTGCGGCACCACGTGCCCTCAGTGCCGGTCACAACAAGAAAGCAGGGAAAACCTTTGCAAACTTAGCAGGATTTTAAGACGCAGCACTGAAGCGCTGTATTTCTGCCAGGAAGAGCTTAGCGCTGTGAAACAGCAGCATTGAACTTAGTCAAGAAAAGACTGAGGGAAAAAAATAAAGGGAGAAGGGAAAAGACCTCATTCTGTCCCAGCTGTCAGCCCCGGTGCTGGAATCAGGTGGGGACAAGGGAGCTTTAAATGACGCGGCCACGTCCAGTTCACCGGGACCACTTATGTCACCTCCTCATGGGGATGAGGTGCTGAAGCTGGGAATAACGCAGGGCTCAGATGGAGGCTGCTGTCGTGCCGATGCACGCGCAGGCGTATTGATAGCGCTTGCAAATCCAAGCTTGTACACGCACGTAATTAGACATGTCCTTGTTAGCAGCGTCTCCTTTAAGCAACGCATTTAATTTTTGTTAATTAGCTGGCATATGGAAAATCATAGTTTCATGCTTCCAAGCAAATATTCAAACCAGGGGAAAAATCAGATCAATAAAGCATCAAGAGAACCAAAACAACCTACCAGACGATAACTTTAGCCCTATCCCTTTCCAGAAAGTACAGTTTGCAGGCACCTCTTAAGGGATATCTTAGGACAGCTTCGCTGTTATCCACGAGCACTGCAGCACTGATGCCTCACAGCGTTGTTGYTGGGACTCAGAGTGCTCTTTTTGACAGGGCTTTTCATGATGTCAGCAAAGCAGGTTAAAAGAAGTCATAAATTTTGCTTGGCTGCCCACCAGCCTGCCCAGGGTGCTCTCCCAATGCTAGGGAGAAGATAAGAGCATCACCCGCAGCTTTGTTCTTAGGGGATTTTTTGTTTGTTTAGAAAGAAAGCATCCCCGTAGCGTTGACTCCGATGCATAAACATTGGCCACAACAACAACAATCAAGATGTTCGCAGACTTTCTGACAAATAAATACTCCTATCCTGGCCTCCGAGCAGCGATCTTCATGACGGATGGATTTGGTGCAGGGCTCTGTTGCAAACGCTGGCCACGTATTGCAAAATTAGGGACCCAGCAGCGAGATCCTCTGCCCTGATCCCAGCTCCAGCAGCCGTGCAGAGGGAGCCTTGGGAGCATCACATTAAAGGCAGAGCAGCAAGTGGCATGGAGGGGTGAGAAGCAATCTAGATCCAGAAACACCTTTCTCTGCAGGGAGGGAGGGATTTTATGGCAATGGGGATATCTGGCCCTACAGAGCCTTCTTCAGACCATCACCATCACCTCGTCTGAACCAAGGTGGGTTTCYATCCCCTTTCCGTGGCTTGGGAAAACTGACTCCCAAAGAGGGGCACCAAAGTGGGACATCACTGCATTGCAACCCAAGGGGTGAAATGACTGACAAAACCTTAGGAAAATCCTTTGTGGGAGGAAACTTCCAGTCTCCCTCACGGGAAGGAGAGCCGGTGTCTGCGTTCCTGCCCCGGAGGGAACTCGCGTCCCCTTTAGTCCAGTCAGAGGCYGCGCCAGGCGCAGACTATGGCCTTTGGACTCGTAAAAGCCCATCTGAAGAATATTATGTCTCCGGGCTTTTTTTTGTCTCTGCAGCAACTATCCAGCCTTCAAAAAAGGGCAACATTTGTGAGCAGGACTTCATCAGCGTTTTCAAACCTGGTTCTTTCCGACTCTGCTGCCGTGTGATCTCCTGCGAATCGAGCCCTGCTCTGCCACAAAGTTACTGCACCCTTTGATGTTGCCCTTGATCGGGCTAGGAATTCTGCAGCAGCTCTACTTGGCTTCCAGAAGGAGACTTCTAATTAATTAATCAGTAAAATGAATTATGCAGCTTTCGTGGCAGCCCCTTGCGCAGATCTATTTTCATATTAAATTCCTTCCCCTTGCTGCTCTCCGCACGCTTCCCGGTTTGATGCCCTCCCACAGCGAGCAGGGGGCCGTGGGACAGGCTGGGCCTCGGGGAGGAGGAGGAGGRAGSMGCCGAGTGTTGCGGGAAGAGCACACCGAAAAGGTGGTGTTGATTCTGCTGACAGTCGGGGCCGGCTCCGCAGCTGCAGGYGTCGCAGCRGGGCGGTTAGTGGTTTCCAGGCACGTTTAGCTGTTACAATAGGTGATATCGCACCGTGGTAGCGGACCAGGAGCAACGTCATGGCAGCAGCTGTCCTGTCCTGGAGATAGGAGCTTCCCCAGACTAAGCAGCGTTATCTCCAAGCTGGGGGTAGAGGCAGGAGCGACTTTCCTGCGTCCCCTCTGCCCACACCCTCTTCTCCCATCCCTCCCCGCAAGATGGGCGCTCCAGGGCCAGGCCTTTTCCAAAGGCTTTTCCAAGGGCTCGCTCCTCCTAAGCAGCCATTYCTGCTCTGCTTGGGGCCAGCACCTCCGAGGAGATGCAAGTTAAACTATTACCTGCCAGGACACCAAGCAGGAGGCACTCAGCCCGGCCGCTTGCTGCTTTGGAAACCTATTTCCATCTGCGGAGCCCAATGAAAATATCCCGGACCAAGAAATGAGTCAGCGTCTCCACGCGGCCTCCCTGCCTTCCGCACACCTCTCAGGAAGGAGGAAACTCTTCCCAACCCATGGACACGGCTCCTCGGTGCAGGGAGCCAGCAGTGCCTTCCCTCCCCTCCTGGGTCATTCTCTCTCTCCGGGAGCATGGGCAGCTCCCGGAAACCTCCTCATGGGCTGGGGATTTGAAATTAAAGCCTGCAACACAAATAAGCAGGGAGGGACAAGCGCTAGAGACTTTAAAGGAAAAATTGCCCTTGATTTTCATCGCAAAGCGCTTGTAATTTCTGTGCAGATGAAAGCTMATCCGAGGCAGGGAGGACAGTCTCCCAGGAAGAAACAGCCTGCGAGGCGCCTTGCCTTTCTTCCAAGGGAGAGGGATTTCACCTTTTTCTCAAAATTGTCACAAAACTCTCTCAATTGGTGTTAATTTTTTGCATGCTGCCTTTTCYTGTCCCCCCTCCCTGAGCTCAGTGCGCTCAGGGCCTGGGCAGGGTTTTCTCCCCGCTGGTATTCACTGCGGTTTCACTTCTGTGCTCTCCTAACCGTTTCCCCAGATTGGGAACAGTTTGCAGAAGGAAAACGAGGGCCCAGCTGGTCTGGCACACACCAAAACGCCCCAAACACCAAACGTTTCTGTCCTTGGTTCGGTCTTTGCTCCCGCCAAGGGCTGCTCGGGCGCTCGCAAGGGCTTTGCCGGCAGCACCAGGCTCCCGTCTCCGGCCCCGATGACAACCCTGCGCTCTGAGGCTGCCGGAAAAGTTCAACAGTTTCTCAGCCTCCAGCTCGGATCAGCTCCTTGGAGGGACCTGCAAGATAACTCCGGGCTGGGAAGGAAGCGGACAATTCCCATGCTTCTCCCAGCAGAGCCAGCAGCTGTAAAGCAGATTTCCCTGGCCCTCACGCAGCGCTCAGGCCTCTTCCTCCTCCTCCTCCGCAGGGCACGTTGATGAAATGTCTGGCCCTAACTCGGGAGATAGCGGCCTTCGCTAAACACGCTCTCCCTCGCTACCAGAAAAGCCTCTGGCCTTGTCCCGTCTTCTTCTTGGCATGTGGCGAGCCCTTATCGGCGCCGGCAGCGACCTCCCGCCGGCCGCGCGGGCTGCTCGCAGCCGGACGCGCACAAATACCTCGGGGAGCTGCTGCTACTGTCCCATCCGCGGCAGCGGCCGCTCGCACGGCCCCGCTCCCCTCGGCGCTGCCGAGGAGCCTCTCGCCCTTCGCTCGTTACTTGGCAGCACTAAACACGTCTTCAGCCCCCCGCGATGCTCAGGCTGCCGTCGGTCAAACGCAGCGTCCTCGCACGCAACAGGGCCCGCAGGATGCAGCGATGTGGCTGTGAATTGTTGCATCCAGAAAGCTACCTGTTCTTCCAAGCTAAGTCCTACCCGGGGTCTGCAGGAGGCGGCTCAATTTCCCAGCTTCATTCCCACATCCATGYTGGCAGTGGAGCCAGCGTGCGCTGAGCGGCTCCGAGCCACTCTGTGCTGCTTGTTCAGGGAAGCAGGAGCTCGGGCTGCCTGACAGAGGTGCCAATGCCTGGTACTCACCGCTCCCCGAAATGAGCRGGGGGCACCCCCCATGGTGCCTCCTTCCACCTAGGGGCTTCACAGCTGCTCCTGGGAACCACAGCAGACCTTACCTGAGGTACGGCTACAGACGAATGCAATAACCATCACTAGTTGGCACTGCAAATGTATTTACAAACAAACAAAAAAAACCCCAGAGTCTTCATAACAGCTCTCCTGCCCTGTTTTACCCCACTGTCCACGCATCATCGAACGCCCCAGCAGGAGGGTTCCCAGCTGGTGCTCCCAGACTTGGCTTTCCCTTCGTAACATGCAGCCAACCTATCATTTCTGAAGGGGTATCAAAAATTGCCATGACAAAAATGGCTTTTTTTTTTTGAACAGGAAACATACCCTTTCTTGAATAGATGAAGGGCTCCAACAGCCCTCTGAAAACCAAGGGAATGCGCTCAAAAACCTGTYCGTAAAACATGGGCTAGGACATGCTGCTCCCCAAACAACTGCACTCAGCTCCTCCACGTCATGACAACACTTCGGAGTTTCTCAAAGGCAAAAGAGCTGCAAACAGTTTCAGATAGAAGGACCTTTCCTGCCAGCTGGCAAGAGCAACCAGATGCATGAGAGAGATGGATAAGCAGGGCCAAAATCCCCTTGTGTCTTGCTGGGGGCCGGGCTCGGGAAYGCGCTGCGTGGGCACTGCGCATCCCGCTGCATCCCGGGAGCTCCTACCTGCACCACGAGCTCCTGCCCTCGTCCCCTGCTCTTTGCCCCGGGAAGGGCCATTTCTGGCGGCCTCGCACCCTGCTGCCGAGAACGTGACTGCTCAGGTCATCCTGTCACCTCCCTGGCTGCAGAGCCACCGGCGCTGGCCGAGGGCCACCCCAGGCTCGAAGTCTCAACCAGGCAGGCGCTGGCAGCCAAGCGTCTGCTCCCCGCCGCCTGTTGCATTTCTGCGCAAGCTGCCCATGGAAGGGAGCCGCGATTTTCCTGTGCGGGTGGTTCCTTTGCCTAACAGCTGCTTGGGAGCCAAAATAAGGGATATTTAGGGCCRAGGGCAGGGGCTCCCCCTGCACCCGGCCGCAACCCGACGTGGATGGCATCACTTTGAAGGTTTTCCCAGCCGTGGTGGGAATTTCTGGCTGGCCTTTTCCAGCACGGGCAGGCTCCCTCTGCTGGCCCGCTCCGTGGGGATTTTGGGAGGGCACCCACCTCCCAGCATCCAGCCGAAGCGCTCTCCAGAGCCTGCATTCCCAGGAAAGCTGCCAAGGGAAAAAAATCCTTTTACCATCCATTTAAACTGATCTACAAAAGCGAATCACTAAAGAAAACTTCCACCCAATTTATTCTTTCTCCTTCGTGGCATACAAACTCAGCCCCCAGGACGCTAACGTTCCCCTTCCAGGCGTCTTTCCTTTGGATATCCCACAACGCATTAAACTTTCCCAGCGTGTCCTGGAAGGCTCGGAGTTACCAAAGAAAGCGCCCGATTGCACCACGCCGCTTGCGCCACCGTGGGCCCGGCGTGACTAATGCCCACGTACGCGGGAGAGGCGGCGTTTCCCGGCCGCGCCACTCCGAGCCTTAGCGCCTTGGGCAGAGGCCGCCAGACGATGCCTCCGATTGCGGCGCTGTCGCAAACCCTTCCCTTCTGGCCAGCGCCAGAACGCGGCGCCTTTTCTTCCTCTCTCTGTTGGCTTTTATGGATGCGTTCACAGGAAAAGAGCATTTCTCGGTCTAAGCTGTCACGTCTTTCAACGAAGAGGCTTTTGTTGCCAGGAAGAGGAGCAAACCTACCAGTGCTGTGTAGAGGGCACAGATGAAAAATAAGCCAGCAAAAAGCCACATTTCACCATCCTTCTTGGAGAGGCAGCTGTAGRGGAAAATAACAGCAAACGCACCCAATGAGCCTTTCTCCCACAGGCACCGTGCTCGGCTGATACAGTTAGTTGGCCGGTGGGGTGTTTCCGAGACGCTTCCCTCGCACGCGAGTGTGGATGGTGGCACGTGCCGACCTCCCTCCCGTGCGCGTCCCCGAGCACCACTCGTGGTGGAGCAGCTACAGAAACTGTGCGGCTCCCGCGGCGCCCGGCTCTGTCGGAATGGGGCAGCGGGCACAAAATGCAGCTGGGCAATCGCTGCCCTTTCTCAAGGTCAGGGCAGCATGGAGGGAAACAGCCAACGGGGAAAAAAAACAGGTTTTTAGGTGCATGTTGAGCAAACCTGATTGGGAAATCACCAAAACAAAATACGCACGGATTCTGTTATGCCACATCCAGGCACTTTTAGAGGTTAGAAAGGCCCTTCAAGCTCTTTTACACAGCTTCAGCCCCAGCAAGTAGTAGTCGTTCAAGCATGAGCAGCAAGGTTGCCAGTTCCAACATTTTATTGGGAATTTCCCTTCATTTAGTCATTTTGACAGCTCATAGACTTCCACAATTAAAGCAGCACTTCAGCTTTTATAAGTCTCTCATCTTTATGCTAAAATAGAAAAAAAAACCCTAAAAACACACCTACCCAGAGCAACCCCCCAAGGTGTTACCTGTGAGGCGACTGCAGCTTCCCCCATCGACCGCACCATGCGCGTTGGCCGCACCGGGACACCTGCCCTTGCTCCTGGCATTGTTCTCCAGCACGTCCAGGCTGGGCCGAGAGCTGCCCGGGGCAGGAAGGCTCTCCTGGGGATGACATGGATGCTCCTGGTTCACGGTGCAGCCCCGGAGGCACCATGCGCAGGGCCCCGCAAGGAGCGCGGCCATCCCCGCTGCCGAGCTGCTCYGCAGCCCTCGCCACCTGGAAGCGCACAGATAGGCTCCTGGCAGGGAAGTCTCCCTCGGAAGGGCTGGAGGCAACAACATTCATCAAGTCTTGGTACATTAGAGGTTTTAATACAAAGGACTGTGTGGACCCAGTGCAGATTTCAGGTGGGGCATGTGACAAAATGCAGTATCGGAGCAGTTCCCTAGTGAAGCGATGACACGTTAGCTGGACTAAAGAACCAAAAGGCAACTGATCTGGTAACATAGATTGCTAGTCACTGACCAAAGACCCCCCTGTGCCCCTCACCAGGCTGCAAAAGGAGTCATCTGGAGCACGTGCCCACCAGCACAGGGGCTGCAGGGCTATTCACGAGTGCCCTTCAGAGTCAGCAGAAGCCACCACRAAAGGCAATGGTCACATCCAGCCTTCAGCACTGCTGCCAGAGGCTTTTAGGGTCCTGCACGAGCCGTGCAGCCCCTCCGGGCCTCCTAGGACAGGGACTTGCACTAACAGCTCCAAGCTCATCCAACTGCCACAACAACATAAGCTACACACAAATAGCAGGAGCCTTTCAGTCCACTCCATTCAGGAAATTACCACTCTTGCACTCAAATTTTTGCATAAGATTAAGTATTTCCTGGTGTGCAGGGTGTGGCCATGCAAAAGGAATAGCTTTTAATTATTTTTGCTGCTATTTGTATCTGTTTTAATAGTTTCAGGAGCATTASTTATCAGGGAATATCTGCTCCAAAGCACGTGCAAGAAGGATACTCAATCTTTCTTCCCCACAGGGTCTTAAAAACCTCTTTTCTGGAAGGATGCACAAGGCCCTTTCCCACAGAGGCTGCAGAGCACAGCTATTTTTGAGGGCCAAAACACTTAAACCACAAACTAAGGGAAAAAGATAAAAGGCTTCTTCCCAAATCAAGTGAATGAGCCAAAAAATGGAAGAAAGAGACAGTCTTGATTGTCTCCCAAAGCTTTTTAATTAATAACATTTCTTTCACAAAAGAAGGAGGGCCTGACACGTTAAAGGTGGCAGCTCTGCTGTTCACTCTTTCCAGGTTGTTTGGGGGCTAAACAACCTGTTGAAATCCAGTCTCCCCCCCGGACACACGTGGGCTGAAGCCGACAGATAGCGCACGCCCGGCAGACACATGGGAATCCTTAGTTACTGCAGGATGAGTCACCCAGAGGAGCCAGGGCAGCAGCCAACACACACACCCCAAAACCCCCTTTAAATAACCTCGGGAGAGCAGCGATGCCTGGGACCGGGCAGGCACCAGCACCATGGGGCCTGCAGGGACAGGCCTGCGATTTCTGACCCTGGCCCCAAGGCAGCCCAATATCCCCGAGGGCCCTGTGGCTCTCCAGGCTGGCACAGGCAACGTTCCTGCAGACAGAAAAAAAAAGGGAAAAAAAAAATGAAGATAAAACTTTTACCTTCATCTCCAGCATTGGGGCAAAACGCTGCTCTCCCATCCACAGTAGCTTCACTCCTGTGCCAGCTTTCTCAGCTAACAGAGCACTGASAACACGCAGGGCTCCCCTGCCAGCTGCACACCAAGCCTGTTTTAAAAGCTCATTTTTAAAAGTGATTCTTGCTCATTACTTAGACGAACCCTTCTTTAATAGAGCGCAAAAAATGAAATGTTCTGAGTTCTGGAGCAGCTGGTTTTAATCCCCTCTTCTGCAAGAGAACTCCCATGGTTGCCCTACAAGACTTTGGCTGTAGCCCCGTTAGGGGAGATTTCATTTGGATTTAGATAACCTCAGCCATTGCTTTCGCAAACCAGCTCCCTCCCTCTTCRCAGCATGTCTACCTCACATCATAGCTGGGGCTCCGTGTTGCACAGCAAAGCTCCAAAGACAACATCTGCTTTCCTAAGAGACTACAGTTCTGAAGCTAGAAAATACATTTAATTCTAGTTACRTCTTCTAACAGAGAAGACAAGGCAAAAAATTCCTTATCTGCAGCGTTCAGGCAGTTGTGCTCTTGGCAGAACAGTTTCCTGGGGGGTTGTGTGTAATCCCACAGGGAAGGGCCCTCCTTCAGGTCCCATTTGTCACCACACAGCTTGAGGCTCAGTGAATGTAACTGTCCAACACACTGCCAGAGCCCCTTCTCCTACAGCCCTGCAAGGGGTCTGTCCCTGCTAGAGGGCAGGACTCTGCCACAAGGGCCTGCAGAGGGGAGGAAGCCAGCTGAATTCTCTACAGGGGATTGATTCCCTGGGAGGTGACACATACCAAAGCCACCACCATGGTGGCTTATATTGAGATCCAATAGTATTGAGTTGGAGATATCACCTTTCCCTCTGCTTCCCATGGAAAGCTGTGCAAGGTCCTGGCTGTGTGGACCCTTGCAGCCACCTATTGTTTRAAGACAGCACTATACCTCTTAATTCCATGAAATAAGGATGTGCATCTGATGGCTCCTGGTACTTTTAACTATCTATTATTGAGGGGAAAAAATCCCCAACAAGTTTCMAAGTTGTTCCCCAAATCCCCAGTTCCAGCTAGCAGATGGAAGCCTTTGAAAAACCTCCACACCTTGGAYATATGGCCTTTTGGCTGCTGATCAGGAGTTAAGTCAGGCTATAAAGCTCTCAAGATCTATCACAGGGCTAAATTCTTAAGAGCAGAGCAAGTGTGTTGCAGAGGCTTCCCCCACAGCTTGGCACAGTAGTCAAGTCCTCCAAGAGCCTGTGCAAGATACYTGGACATCTCCCCTCCAAGGATTTAGTGTCTTCTAGTGCAGGCAGTACATAATAATTTTACTATGGGGCTTGAGACATGCTGGAAAAAAATCAGAATAAAAAATAAATCCAAAAAACAACCCACTATTTTTAAAAGATTAAAAGGCTTAAGTCCTAATTAAATGGTCTGCCCTACTTTTTGCGTAGTCACTGTGTCACTGTTATCTGTCAAATAAGGCTATATTCTTCTCCAACTATTTACTTCTTTAAACAGAAATGCAGATTTTTAAACAAATCTGCAAACCTGCATGGAAAACCATATTTCCACATAAAAGCACAGCCCTACCTGCCAGAATTGATAAGCACCATCAGGTACAGCAACCACGGGTTGCAGTAACTGCCGTCTGCATTGCCACTGCTTACTCTCAGGGATTTCTCTTATCCATGTTTCAGCAGCCATCCTTTGGGATCTGCACCTCTGTGTTTCTAGGATGAAGAGTCTAGCACTTCAAGGCAGAACCCAGAATTATTTCCACACAGAACTAGAACTTATTTCCATACCTGCTTAAKAGGTAGTAGCAGATAATATATATTCTATGCAGGACTGAAAAGCTTAAAACTTTTACTTCCTTTATTCCACAGTCTCTSTGGGTCATGCACATAGATCTCAGCCCTATTTTCTCCAAAGCAATTTCACTAAAGGAAAAAAAAAAGGAAACAAAAACAACTAACCAACCTAACAGCACTTTAGAAATTTACAAGCACAATAAAGTAGAAGTTCTGGTTATACTGATACTGAAATACACACACTATTGGACCAAAAACCAGGATATTTCTTCATGATTAAAGTACATTACCCTGGCCTGAGGTTGAGAATGGACATTGGTTTATAAGTAACAAGCAACTAAAGAGTTGTAAATACAACAAAAGATTCATATTCCCTTATTACCAATAAGCAAAAGGAGAAAGTGGCCACACAAAAATAACCTCTTTGCATCTCAATTCTGCTGATTACTTATTAAGCAACTGAAGTTCGCACAGATTTTCTGATTGGGGTAAATTATATAGGACAGTTCCTGAGCAGCATATACATAATTTATCTGAGACTTTGGAGAAAGCGACTGCATTAACAGTTCAGAGAAAACTGAGCTCATATCTGTAATGTTTCATGCTGGAGAATACACTCACAATAAAGTGCCAAGGGCCCTAACAGCCAAGCCTGTCTCATTACAGATCTCAACACCTTTGCTGCCTGCTGGAAGATTTAAGCTTACTTTTCTTGCAAAATGCACATGAACTGGAAAAATCTCACTACTCCCAGGTGATACAGAGCTCTGCACAGTAAAACACCACCAACTGCAACCACAGAAGGATCCATAACATCTAGCATAAGAGGTGGCTGCAACACAAAAACAAGTATTTTCCATCTTTATGAATTGAGTATGAGCTCTGAATTCTTTACAGAACAGAGCATTTACACATTTAGAAAAGCTTCTTTTAATGATTATTCATTTAAAACATTAAACAGGCTTAGAAGTAGTGATATGGGTTAAAAAGTCAATAAATAAGACAGAGGCACAAAATCTCCATAAAACTGTTTTTATTGTTTATCAGTGGAGACTGCATATGAAAAGAGGATCTATGGTGAGCTTAATAAAAGGAACTGCAAAAAAACACCAGCAATCCTCTTAAGTAGCAGAGCCACTGAAATATTCCATTCTAGGGTAGAAGATATCTGCCAAATCCACCTCCTTGCCCTCTTCCAACATAGGGAACTTACAGTTTTTAGCAAAAGGTTATAGAAATTACTTAAAAACCACTACTCTGAAGCAGCTGTCCATAGGGCTGTCTCCCTCAGCTCCTCAGTCTTCATCCTCCTCTTTCACTTTCTTCTTTTTCTTCTTCTTTTTCTCTGCGTTCTGGAAACAAACGATGTTATGAACAAGCCATAGGGGCACAATCCCACGTCGCTAGGCAACACAGGCATCCTCAGAACAGCACAACCACTACCAGGATCTGAGCACAACTCCAGATATTCCCTTCCCTGGCTGCTAATGCCACGTGCTGCTTTGCAGGGGCAGGGGAAACTGGGCTGCCCCTCGCACTGCTGGCAGCTCAGTCTGCATCAGACAGCAGGGGAAATGAAATCCCAATTAGAGAACAGGCTTTCCAAACTGGCTCTGTTTGACTGCATCCACTCTGCTGATACTAGAAGACATCACACAGTTCAGGTTCAGCTGTCCTGAACACTAGAGATTTGTGGTTCAGAATCAAAGGACACCCTGCCCAGTTTTCCAAAAAAAAAAATAGTAGAAAGAGGGGAAACCCAAAGCTGGAAGCAGGCAGAAAGCAGAGGAAACATTCCCAGTGTGGGGAGACATTACAGTCACCAGTTTCCCAGACCTTATTTTGTAAGGCTGGTCTTCTTGGACATTACAGTGACTGATATGATGAAACAAAGTTGCTAAAGAGTCAAAAAGCCTTCACATACCATGAGTTATATAGATAAGAATATGCTCCCCCCCACACTCAATGTTTCAAAGAGAATCTGTTCCCATGAAGGATGAGGCAGCTGGCWGTGCAGATCTCTCACCTCAACTGTAGGGCTGGTGGCTGCTTCCTCATTCAGGGCTCCCTCATCTTCAGCCTCTGCTTGCCTCTTCTTCTCCTTTTTCTTTTTCTTCTTTTTGACAGGTTCACTCTCTTCTACATTCGTCTCTTCTGCACCACAGAAGGGAGGAAAACAAAAGGCAGACTGTCAACCATTAAAGCATACGTGGCAAACAAGAAAAAGTCTCTCTGTGCTTCCTACAAGATACTAAGACACAACAAAAACAGTAGGGAACAATGCAAAATACAGAATCTCTCCACAGTGTCTTCTTTTTATTGGCTCCTCTTCATCTCTCGATTGCGTGACTAGTCCTTGCTCTATCAAAACACACAGCTACCTAAGACACAAGTGGCAGTGTTCAGACAGCGCTAYTCACATCTCCTGGCACAAAGAGCACTCCTAAACGCTGCTCCTGAAGTTCAGAACAAGCTTGTGTGCTTTGATTTGTCTGCCAAATTATCTTCAAGTAGCTTTCCTRAGAACAGACTGTTCTGGAGCTTGGCAAATATTTTCGCCAGCATCTCAAGAACGGAGAACTTTAAAACTCACATTAAAATGCACTCAGCTAGCAGCACGATATTCATAGTCAATTCCCATATCTTGATCTTAGAAATCTGCTAAGAGCAAATCAGCAATCTTCCTTTAACAGTTTAGACTGGCAAATGCAAAGAACCAACGCAGCACTTGTGTGTGACAGGGTTTGAAATATCTGTGTAGAGCAAGACTTAACCCTTGGAAAGACTCACCAATGCTCTTTGATATTTGTGTCCAGGAAAACAAATCCTGCCTGTTTCTACAGGAAATATCTAATCACAGTGGTAGAGGCACTACCATTTACCACTCATTTACTATGATACAGGCCATATCGTTTTAGAAATTACTAGGTAAAGAAAGCAAGCAGAAATCATTACTGATGGGACAGCTTACATGGCAGTTAGTGGCATCTACCCAAGCTACATCTATCAGCACACCTGAGCCAGGGTGGGACACCAAGTTTCTCAGCACACACCAGTACTCATGTAAGGTCATGGAGCAGCCACCACARTCCTTCTGTAGCCATAAAACCAAGATGCTGAAACCAGGGTGTTTGTGCCGAGTACAGCTGTGACCAGAGGGCGACTCTGGAATAATCTCTCAGTGCTCCCCCCAAAACAGAACCAGTCTCATTTGCAAAGTGCCCTCACCTATTGCTTACAGAAACAGGAACAAACCCAGCGCAATTTCAGAAGCCCAAAAACATGCAGCTTCCTAACACCTCCATTGCACTGTCGCAAGTTTAATTYCTCAGGGTAGCAAAACTGATTCTGTAACTCAAAAATATGCTCCGCTCTGCCTTCRACACTACATTCAGACAAAAGTTAGTCTTCAGGTTAGAAAATTTCTGGCCTCATCTTCAGCAAAATAAAGCCACATAGCATGTGCGGTTCTCTGACAGTAAAAGCATCAGAGGCAAAACAGCAAAAGATTCCTAATTAAAGAACTAGTATGGATAATTTTGATGTGTATGGCAGAATCAGTTTATTCAAACTGAACGGCATGCAAGTAAAAGGTTCCAAAATGTGTAAACAAGTGTTAGCCTCCCCARTTCTATGGGGATGATGTAGATAAATAAAAGGTGGCTGAAAAAAGTGTATACATTAAAGACATCCAATACAATTGGAATACATTTGCTATACTGCATGTTTGCACTTAGCTGGATTACTAAGAGGGAGGCCAAGCATTTTCAGGTGAAATGCTAGGTGGTACCTCAGGAAAATCACCKGTTATTCCTCGGTGCATCACAGGGCCTGAGAGCAAGGAGCAGAACCTGCCATGTCCTGCAGCAGGTGCCTTCGCAAACATTCAGGCTGCTGCTTTGTAGCAAAGCTCATCACGAGACCCTGTGCATTTGCACTGGGGCAGAATGAGGACAGAGGCTCCAGGGGCGCTGCTCTTTTCCCCTCCGGCAGCAGAGCTTCCGAGCGCCTCAAGCCCAGCGGGGCTCCTCATGCGGCCGCAGAGGAAGCCCGGAGCGCTCGGGAGCGGTGCGCTCGGGAGCGGTGCTGCGGGCAGGAGCCGCTCGGCTGCRGTCCTGCAGTGCTGGGTCACCGGCTGCGGTGCCTCCTGCCCACCCTGCACTGCCTCTCGGAGCTCCTGCACAYGCTCAGGTGCACCCTCCTCCTCACAGCCCGCTTCAAACGTGCCAAAACRAGCCAAAGGGTCTGTCACTAAACACCCCATACATCATCATGGCCCCATCATTTAAAGCTTTAGCTCTGGCAGGGCTCTCTCAACTTAAACAGGCATTTCTCTCTGCAAGATGGACCTTTTCAAGTGACTAGCTAATATCATACCCTGATGCTTAAATGCAAATAGTTCAATCCCCAAGTCTAATTTAAAAAGGGGGCTGTATTAAAAGGCGACGCTTTAATTTATTCCAGGCACTATCCTTCCTTTCAGCCTTCTTTAGGTGCAAAAGATCAATGTGTTCTGAAATCATACTCCCATCCCCTTTGCTTCCCCATCTGTTCCTATCTAAAGAACTGCCAGATGTGCAGCCTAAGCAGGGAGACAGAACATGGCACCTCCACTCACAGGAGCATTTAAGTTCCAGGCAACCATGATTTAAAAATTGTTTCCTTTACTACAAATACTCTAGGAACGAGAAGACAAATCATTCCTCAGTGACAGTGTCAGCTTCCCAGTTCATTACTAGCCCTAACTTCGCTTGCCCTTGTACTGCAAATTGGTTCAAAACTAACTGGGTGTTTTTTTTCTTTCACTGGACTCCTTTTCTGTCAGCCCCGTTCGGCACACAGCTGCACAAACAGCATATGGAAGGGGGCAGAGACTTCTCATGCAATACCATGGCTGGATGCACAACCTCCCATCTCCATGTGAGGAGGAACTCCTTCACTGTGAGGGTGCCAGAGCCCTGGCACAGGCTGCCCGGGGAGGCTGTGGAGTCTCCTTCTCCAGAGATCTTCCAAACCCACCTGGATGCCACCCYGTGCCACATGCTCTGGGTGTCCCACCTGGAACAGGAGGTTGATCTCAATGATCTCTAGAGGTCCCTTCCAACCTCAATCACTCTGTGATTCTGTGAAGAGCCTACTAGAAAGAACAGAGCCAAGAATAGCAGAACTGAAGCACCTGCATGTGTTCAAATGGGACAAGCAGCATAAACCTCACAGCTGGGACCTCCTCTGTAGCATGGCCCTCACTTCCTACCCCGTGTGCTGTGGAGCTTGYTGCACAAAGCTCCTGCAGCCACCTCCACCGCAGCACATTACGCAGAGACACCAGCCCTGCCTGGAGAGGAGGCTGCTGCCTCTGCAGACTGTCAGGCAACCCAGGTGTTCTGCTGGGTCACTGAACAAGAATTTGCCAAACAACTGCAGAAATATTTTAAGGGAATAAAGCTGGAAAGGATGAGATCTGCAGACAGGTGATAAAAGGTAAATAAGTTCTCTGGAGTTGCTTCTTCCTTAGTCTGAAGCACCTGGCACATGTCTTAGTTATAAAATCCAAGTATCCCAATAAAACAACCCACTGTACTTGCAGAGCTGGGGAAAAAAAGGGACTACAAACCATACATCTGAAGGATGCCCTTCCTTTTTAGGAAACTGGACAACACATTTGAAACCCCAACATCTGAAACATGTTGCGYTTTAGAAAATGTTTTAAAAAATACACCAAACAGCAGAGAGGATTTTGGCAGCTTARCAGTATTCTGCACACTGCCTAATGCTCAGATAATACTCTAACTCAAGGATGACTGCTAAGCTCTACCCTCAGCTAAAAGGTATCAATGGTGAGCAAAGCAAAGGGAGCAGATGCAGAAGCAGGTTTTCTATATCATGGACAATTAACTAATGTATTTATGAACAGAAAGAAATCTATCCTCACACTGAACACAGCAGGCTGGAAATTATTCCAAATTTCACACACAAGGACTTTACGCTTGTGAGATGTCAGCACAGTTTGGTAACAGCAGGGAAGGCCATGGGAACAATCCTGAGACTGTCAGGGAAGTCGGTTCAAAAGCTTATGGAAAACAGAAGCGAGAACACCCACCTTTTCTCCAAATAGCAGCTGGGTAAAGTTCAAGCCTACAGAGCAATCATGTGCCCTTGTTCCACTACGATAAATATGAGAGACTAAGCTGGGGCTTGGATCTTTATAGTATAAAGGGTTCTCCCTCCAGTTCTGCTTTAATTCTCACAGTTTCTTGCCAAGTGCTTGGTCCATGTGCACAGACACTGCGAACCAACCAACCAGCATCTGGAAAGATCACCTCAGTATAAGGTGAGCGTGAGAGGTACAGGACCAGCATAAGTGCTCTGATATCATGTCTAGAGCACAACAGCACAGAAAAGGGCAGTAGTGAAAAGCTCTGACAGCCTTTGCCTGCAGGCACAGGCAGTTGACAGAACAGAGTGCAGTTCACACCCAGACCTGGCTCAGGTTCCATAATATATGACTTAAAGCCCTCTTCTCTTTCCTCTTGAGTTACACATAGGGTAGTCCACCACTGCAGCAAGTTAAGCCAACAATTCAGAGGTGCTGGAAGTGCACACTGGTGGGAAAATAAGTTTCTTAAACAGAACATTAACATAAATGCAGACTGACTGTACCAAAATCACAGTCCAAAGCCTCTGCTCACACAGTAACTCATCAGAGAAGGAACAAATGAACTGAGCACAATGCAGTTTTCTCTTTCCAAAGCACAGTTGTTAAACACAAATAAATCAGATAAATTGGTGATAATTTACACACAGTCAAATGGTATTTTGGGTGAAAGTAGGTTTTTTTTTTTTAATCTTAAAAATGAGCTGTTTTGCTTCAAGGTATCAGTGCCTAAACATCAAGATACTGTGAAAGAAGTTCTATAATATAAATGCAATTTGAACACATCTTTATTATTTTCTAAGCCTGCAACCATCAAGAAGCAGATACTTAAAATACCTGCACCTAAGATTCAGTGCCAGTCCATAAAGAAGTTCTTAAAATACATTATGTGACACCCCCCCCCCACTAAGGAGAATAACCAGATATTGGGGCTTATATACATTTACACACCCCTGCACAGCAACATGCCAGCAGCAGCAACCAACCTTTAGTCTCTGTTTTGAGCTTCTTTGCTTTCACAACAACCCCGGCGTCCTGGTCTTCCACCTCTTGAATTTTGCGTTTCTTTGGAACAGTAGGAAGCGTAGAGTCCCCAGAGGGATCGTATATCTTAACTTCACTGTAATGAAGGAAACAAGTCAGTCCCAGTTACAGAAAGAGCAGCTAGCCCTACAGGCAAGATGCCACAGTGGAMTAACACAACCTTTCAAGAACACTCTCCAACCATGTTCAAAGCATTTACTGGTTGCCAGGTCCTTTCTCTTAAACACAGCTCAATCAGCAATCTTGACTACAGGAGATAACCTCATGAAGCATGACCATCTAGCCAGATGCARTGTACCTGCTCAAATGAGAATTCAGGGCTGGTTTTTAATCGCTCAGGGCTGTGCAGAGCACATACATTACCCATCATGTTCATCTCTTCACATAGGAAGGCCTTCCCATCACAGCTGTATGGTCACATACACATAGGGTTGAGAAGTCACTTTAATTCTTGCTTCTTCTGCATTATCCCTCCACTATTATGCTCACAAGTCCAAAGCAGGTAACCTACAGCCTATTTGGATGCTCCCTGTAACCAGCACTGACTTCATGGTGCTGCCAAATCCCTAACCTGTGTCTGAAGCCTCCTCTTCCTGGGTACAGAGCAGCCTTTTACTCAGCTCCTGACTCTTCTGCAGCCTAGTGAGCACCAGACACCCCAACATACAAGTCTCTGCTGTGTAAAGGCAGCCAAAAGTTTACTTCACCTAACACTAGATAATCAACTGGTTTCAGACTTGGTCAAAACAGAATTCCTACTGAAGGAAAAAGGAAACCATGAACTACTGCTTCCCCACCCACCAACTCATTCTGAGCATCCAGACTTCTTCAAAATCAAGCTACTCGAGCAGCTTCTTGCCACAGTAAATTACAAGCATCTCAGACTAGTGATTAAGCTGAGAAGCACATGGTAATGCCAGCAGAATCCTCAATTCCTCCTGTAAGTACCACAATTTATTCCAGTGGGTATGAACCCTGAACAACACACTGAAAAAATTGATTGCAGAGCCTTCTGCAACTGCTGAGTTCTTTCCAGGGTTTCTAACTGAAACAGAGTACACTGGCTTGCATGAGTCAAAACATTAATAATAAACTGGCAAATCACATAAGTCTGCCGAATATATATTCTTGAGAATATACTGAAACAGGGGGTTTGGGCCTCATCKCTACAAACTACCTTACAGTAAACTTCAAAAATATTAGCTTGATGTAGCAAATCCATATGGGATCCTCGATTTCATACATGACAAATTTTGGACGAACTGCTTAATACACCAGTTTAGCCAAACAAAAAGAAGCTCCATAAAACAGCAATACAGTAACTTTACATGAGAAGGACTATTTGACAGGGACTGAACCAGTTTACAGATGCTAGACTAACAGAGTACTGCTCCAGGTCAGGAACAAAATCCACTCCTGAAAGAAAAATCCTGAAACACTGATTTTTACCATTTATGTACAAGCTGGGCATTTTCACATCTTTCCCTTTCAGACAGGGAGACGAAGCCAAACAGCCAGAAGTTATCTGCAGCGCCTCTCCCCCAAGCCTGRACATGTCTGCAGAGCATGTCTAACAGTGGAAACATGTCCTGGCGGGACAGCATGACTCCCTTCTCCAGGAGATCAAAAACCTCCAAGTATGTTGTCTCCTCCCCACCAGCCTCCTCCTCAAGCGACTGCCTCCTTGGACTCACCGCTGCTTCCTTCACTGACAACCCTGTTGTCTTTTTTAAAAGCTTTCCAATTCTAGACACTGCTCCAGAAATCAGAGCCTTCATGACACTGAGATGTTTGGCACAGACTAAATTATAGTCAGGTTTGAGGAAAGAGGCCAGGAAACTGCAGATGGGTAAAGCAGCACATGCTTTCCTGACAAAACTTAGCAGCCCGCCCTACTTCTACACCAAAGGTTCACCAAAATAAGTAGGTCAAGTTGAACCAGAAGCTCTTAACCAAGGGGAAAAGCCCTGGTCACACAACTCAGATCAACAATAAACTGTTCCCAACTTCCTCCTCCCTCTCTCAACACTGATTTTCTCTGTATTTACACATTCAACTCATCAACATAACTCATCTGCAATTTAGAGTATCACTTCCAGTACCAGAAACTGCTCTAACTGCTTCCTGCCAGAGTGCAGGGTATTTACGGCTTACAATACTGTGCTACTGCATACAGGACATAACAAAAGGAATGAAGCCAAAGRAGTGCTTTTCATTTTTCATTTTTGTTTTAAGACTAATCAGTTTTCTTTAGCAGCTTTCAATCACACTAAAGACACTCATTCAAATTCTGATTTTTCTGAAATTTAAATTATTCAGGCTTGCATTAAAGCTGCTACATATTAACTCCTCAAACTATTCAACTTCTGATAACATCTAAATATACTCTCTATCTGATGGTACTGGAAGCTTACTATTAGAAAACCAGGACTTTCTCCTCCTCAATGGCTTTGCCACAACTGTATATTGCAAGTAAATGGAAATTCCCACTTACAATCAGTGTTTAAGTGCACTGAAAATGCTTTCTGGATCTTAATTCAGCCCACAACCAAAAAGCCTCTTACTAATAAAAATAAGGAGAGTTATACTCAGCCAGGCTGAAAGGAAAAACTATTCACCTCTTATTTTGATACTTGTCTGCCCTGGCCAAGGCTTTTCCAGTGCCACTTATTCTCCTTATCTGAAACAAAAATTTAGAAGTGAARAACAAGTTACTCATAATGAAAACAATTCACAATTCAAATTCCACAGTCCTTGAAAGGAGATAAAAATGGAAAGATAGGCATATTTTATTGGTCAGGCTCTACAAAACTGTACAAGTCTTACGCTTAGGAGTAAAATAGTGACAGGGAGATAACTGGAGTGAGAAAGAAGTGTGGGTTTTTTTGACGCTRCAAGAAGTCAATGCATCCTGCACCAGATCAAACATAGCATAGACATGTGATAGGCAGGATCACAGAACCATGCCTCTAAATTAACAGCACCAGTTCTTTGTGTACACTTTCCTGCAAATATTGATGCACGTCTGGACAGGCATTGCACTACAGCTGGCATCCAGTCAACCTAAAAACCCACAATACAGGCTCAAAACTTGATCTGGACTAAACATGTACTTATCAGGCAATCTGCTCATGTTTTGGTATTAAACAAGGCTCTCTGCCTTCTCTTCCACRGGAAGTGCCACCTAAGAAATGCTCAAGGAGGCGTGGGCAGGTTTTTCTGGATTCTTCTTTTTGTAGCAGTGATGCCAGTAGTACAGCATTAGCCTCAGAGATCCAGCTGCAAAGGCTGCAGAGTGATAGCTTAAAAGGCCACAATGCTGGTGTGCCACATGAAAGAAAATGCACCCTACGCTCCCGGGCATGCTGCACCAACGGCAACAGATGGAACAGGAGGTATGGAAAGGCAGCGTGCACAGTGCATGGTGATGGGAGTGCAGTGCAGCACTCCAGCTTCCACGCTAACAACTTCTTGCTTTGACTCTGGAGAGAGAGCTCCTAAAGACTTAAGCACAGCCAACCTGCAGACTTTGGGGAAATGCTGGAAATGAGAGGAATAAACAAAAATACCATAGGAGCCCTCTTCTAAGGAGGGAAGGAAGAATCAGTGATAGCAGATCACAGTCAAGTAGGGGGAAAAAAGAGTTGGAGAGCAGTGCATCAGAAAAATCAAATACCATAAACACAGGGAACACAGAAGTCAAATTTTAACAATATTTGCTTTATTGAGCCATCTGCTGGACTTACCCCTCTCTCTTCCAAATGCCTCAGTCTTGTCTCTACTTTTAATCTGTTCTCAGCTCCCATTTCAGCACTGGTATCATCTCCAAGGGCATCATAACGAATAGTCAAGGCAGTTTTAGCTGCCAGCATTCGAGAGATCTGAAAAAGGCAAAACAAGCATTAAGTGCTAAGAATGAACATAAGGTGATGATTCATTCTAATCTACAAACCATGCCCACAAACAGAAGCACAAAGTAACCACTTACTTTGGCTGTGTTGCACCTCAAAATACAATACATCACTGCTTTAGCATGGAAATACTGTTAACACAACAGCATGCTTTCTAGATAAATAGCAACATCTGAACCTAGCAAGTTACTTATATCTCCCACTCCACCCCAACCCTTAGACAAGGTCAACCAGAGGTGTAATTCCCAGCTGAACAGCTCTCCCCACAATTCAAATATGCAGCTGCATCAAAGCCTAAGCCCTGCAGAAGGGAGACAAGTTAAGGCCTTGAAGTACACACAGTAACCAATTTCCAAGGAAGGCTAAAGCCTGCAACAGCCTAGCTCAGTAGCACACAGAAGCAAGCAGGGGCATAACCTGGGAAAAGCCAACATTACACCAGAATTTGGCAGGAATGCATCTGACACTCCCCTATGTACTGAAGGGACAACCTCATCTTCTTTTTCCACCACAGGAAATGACATTCGAAGATTTGTGGGACAGGGGCAGCTTCCATATTACCAAAGGAACACAGTAAAGCAAGAAATGGAAAGAGCCTCATCACACAGCTCAAGGCATCTCATCACCATGCCAAGAAAAGGCCAAGCTGGTAAAATTCTGCAACTCACCTTTCCTTTATTTTTTGCAGTAGTTTGTCCCACTAGGGAAGCATGATAGATAAGGCCAAACTTGGGTGTATCCCGCTTGGTCTTCAGTGCTCTGAAGAGGGCCTTCTCAGCACCCAATATCTGCACTGTCGAAGCTGGATGCTTAGCTAGATTCAGGAGGGAACCTAACAGGAAGTAACACAGCAACATTAATTTACTAGCAAAGCAATTAGAGAAGCAAGAGACTAGATTCCTGAAGCAGGAAACGCAAAGCCTTCTATTTGCATATGAAGTGTTTTGTCTTCACTTCATGAAGTCATTTCTTGGTTTGATTTCRGCCCCAGGAAAGAGGGCTCACTCAAACACACTCCTCTGGAGCGATGTCCACTCCTGAGAGTCACACAGCAGGAATGTGCTGTAGAACCGAGTACGGACACTGAAATACAGCTACTGCTTTGAGTCAGTCTGACCTCAGAAACCCAGTGCCAGCTTTCCAGCACCAGACCTCAAACTATCACCACTGGGCTCAGTAAGTGTCTCAGAAGAGGTAGTGACTAAAGTTGCCCTCATCTTCTGAAAAGAATCCAGGCCAACTGAGAACTACATCATCACCGACAACTACTGTGCTCATGCCAGTATTCCCATTCCTCAAAAACCACCCTCCTCCCTTTTACCACAAGGTGTCCATCAGGTCCTTGGATAATGTTTTTGGCCAAGCAGCTCCTCAGGGAAAACCTCTTGACAAGGACATCTGAGCTTCCCATGGCACCCACCTGCATGAGCAATGAGCCTTGCTCCAACCAGTTCACCCACCATGACAGTGAGGTTGGGAGCAATGGCCATCATCCTATTCTTCAGGTAGTCATACAGCTGTGTCCGATACTCCGAGATTTCAATCACCTGGCACAGACAAAATCCAGTGACAAGAACCAGTATTAGCCAACAGCCAAATTAAGAGCCAAACATGCTGAAGTGAGAAAGCACTGAGGATTCCAATCAAGGAGACTAACAAAGTGCAAACTGGTCAGACAGCCAAAAGCCAGTTATTTAAAGCTCTCTATATAGGGCACCTTCCCAGTGCAGAGCCCCATCGAGGAAGTATACAGGACCTGGGCTGCTCATTCCCTTATACAACTTATTTTCTCAGTAAAGCTCTTGATAAGAGGGTTGACAACATGCCAAAGACAGCCAAGCAGAACAAAAATACTCAGTAAGGACATTTTCTTTAGGACAAAACCCTGGAACACTCAGTTTTCACATAAATCTTTGCCACCATTCTCTTGAAATGGGATAAATGCTCTTTGCTTGTTCCATACAAATACACATAATTAGAACACACAAAAAAGCAGCCCAGTCTAGACTGAGAACAGGAACTCTCTACTCCCAATCCTGCCACTCCCTGGCAAAGTCAAAGGGATCCAACTGGCAACACTGAAGGAGGATTTCACATGCAATCTAGACAAAAGCAGGGCAAAGCTCCTAATTCTCCTCAGTTTTCAGTTTTACTTTTAACCCACATGTTCTCAGCTACCTTCAAAACTACAAGAAGCTTCATTCATTAAAAGAAGGGTATAAAATACCATTCTCCCAAGCTTCTAAAAGCACACTGAAGCAGAGATTCCAGTCCAAGACTGCCACATTCCAAAGATTTTATGTAAACACTATCAGTCTAAGATGGCTCAGATGAGGTAGTGACTGAGAACCCTCATGTTTGTACATCAGGTGAGCAACATTCTAGGAATCATCACTGCCATCACAAAGACCCTGGGAAAACCACTCCTTGGCAGAACAGGCACTGATACAATTCCCAGAGTTACTAATGCTGTCCATCCACATGTACATACCTGGTCACAGAGGTGAATTATGTTGTTTATGTCTTCTTCTGATACTTCTGTCCCCATGGAAATCTCTGCAGCTGCCTTCACATCCTCTTCTATCTCCTCCGAGAGGATATCAGAAACATCAGAAGAAGCAAAATTTCTTCTGTCTCCTGCAGGGGATAAATAAAAGCATGTGTGTTGAGGCAAGATGAGCAAATTAAAGAGCAAATTGACAACGAAAACTCCAGTAACCGCAGTGGATTCAATGTACCATCTTCCTCTTCTGAACTCCCCAAACCTATGTCAAAGTTACCTCTTTTATATTAATACTATACAGGAATGGTTAGAAACATAACATTTGAAGCAAAAAAAAAATGTTCTGTAAACACCATACATTTCTTTTAACAAGATTACAAAGGAAAAACAGGAAATGATCAGTCAGTTACCACCAGCTATACCACCTACACACCACCAGCTGCACCCCTACACACACCTCTCCAACTTCAGTTGGAAAAAGTTCCATTAAAACTACCTGGTTTTCTAACTCCAAGTTTCATCAGAGGGGAGTGGAAAAAGAAGTCACTGAGTGTCCAAAACAGCGAAGTTGCCATTCTTTCTGTTCCAATGAACACAGCAGCTGTGGTCTCAGAACACCCACAAGCAGCTAGTAAGTCTTTACATCATTTTTAGCAGCAAGTTTCCACACTAGTCTGCTGACTGTGATTCTAGGAAGATATGCTGGTGGTCCATGAAGAACTGGTTGAATCATACAGCATTAAGTGTCCAAATGGTAAAACTGTACAYGTGCATGTACAGATTCAAGTGTACACTGCTTTCTGCTGGCCCTGCTTACATCACTGCTGATGGCAGGATACACAGCCATGAGTAGTTGGACAATGCAGATCTACAAATCAGTATCACAATGTGCCAAATAAAAGCAAACAACATTACCCAGGCTTGTGCCTCCTTATTACTCACCAACTTTCCGCACGCATTTACAGTATGTTAGGTTATCTGTGATGATTTTGCCAAGTTCAGGAAAGTGCCAACCRTACCATTCCCTACAGCGCATGATGTAGTTATTCAGTTCTTTGTCCAGGTCATCAAGAAGGGCTATAAGAATGAATTTAAATATTTTTAAAAAGGTAAACTCAAATCAACACATTTAAACACTGTAAAGGGATAAAGCCCAAATGTTTCTCAAAGACTGCTTGGAATAAAACAAACTGCAAGATTTTAAAAAAGCTTTCATTTTCAGAGAACTGCACAACTCCAAGCAAAGTAGAGAAATACAAGAATTCACAAGTAGGGCCTGAGCATTTTATTACTGGAACTGCCTGGGAGAAACAGCTCCTTTAACAGCTGCAAAATAAATTCACCCAGAAAGAGAACAGCAACTAGTGAGCTGCTTCCTCTCAGCCAGCCATTTGAGGTGTTACACACAAGTGACAGATAAAATTCAAGAAATAAGGTGACAATGTTGACAAACTGATTTTCTATTAAATCACTGTAGAAGACAATTTAGTCCTTTAATTGATAAAGGCATCTAGTACAAATGCAGTAGACTTTCCACTTAGTAGATATGACTAATAACTATTTGTAATGTAAGAGAACACCCACAGCATACATCGCTACAGAACCCTGAGGCTAAAATATTTCTCTAATGCAATACTAACATTCCCATCTGTTGTCTCAGTGGTAGTGACGAAGAAAACTAAATTAAATCATTATTTTCAGCTTAACCATGTTTCATCATTGACAACAGTCTGGGAATTAATATTCCAAACAGGATTCCTCACCATTGCTTCACAGCAAGCATGCTATAATGTAGGTGTCTTGAAGGAATAGTGAGATTTGTGTTTGGAGTTTAAGCATCTGTAAGAGGCTGACATTAGGGAAGCCACAACATGGAATGCAGCATTATACACTGCAGTGGTTCTTAGGGGTCTAACAAGGGTTTGCCACAAAACACCTCACACAGGTTATCGTTATAAGCAAAGCTTAGAAAATCCCACTCCGTGGGGCACAGACACCCTTCCAACACTACTCAAGTTATATGTGCTGGCAATGGAAGTTCTCAGAGGACTGGGCTTGTAATAACAGCCTGTACTTTAACTGATCTCTAGACAAAGAAAATTGACTACTGACCTCATTTTGCTGTATCACCTTAGTAACATTATTGATTGTTCAAAGACCTATTAAGAAAATAAGGCCTTTTCACTAGCTGAAGGCAATTGCCTGGTTTACTGAAAGACACTAAGAGGAAATCTGGACAGCAATGCTTTTCTACAGGCAATGTAAGAAAGTCCTAAACTGAAGCCATTAAGGACTTAAATTCTAAGTATACTTACAGATTGCCTGGACAATCATGGTGTCTACTTTGTCTGGGCTGAATTTCAACTTGTATCGGGAAAGGCTGAGGAGACAGAAACATGGTTTCATCAGCATCCTGACATCCCAGTATGGAGCACGTTCCCCCATTTCTATTTTGCATCAAGATCTTCATCCACAGTCATTCACACCAGCTCAGTTTTATGCTACTGACAGCTCCCAGCTGTGTCAGTGGAGAAACCCGCCACGTGTTTTCACAACTGCTGTGATGCAGCACACACCCATTAAMAGGGTGAAAGGGAAAGCTGGGGCTATCTGCATCACACGCCACAGGCAACATGAACACTGTGGCAGGAAATACGTTGCTGGTTCCTTTCTGTATGGCTCCCCACCAAATGCAGTATTTGTCGATAGTGTTTCCAGTTCTGCAGTGGCTGGAGCTGATCCCCCAGCTGTACATACCCAGCAGCAAGTACCAGCAATGTTAACAGGAAGCACTAGCAGAAACTTCCTCAGATTCCCTCTGGCTGCAAAAGACCATTATCATCCACCTGTCAATCCACACTTAACCTCTTAGAACACATCTACAGTTTGCCACAGTAAAACACACATGGCATCAATGAGGACACCTTGAAAGCTCTTTGTCAATATTAACCCCCATCCCAAATGGAATAAAACCCCAATCCAAAGGTATTTTTAAGGAATTACCAAAGGCAGAGAAGTTCTCTAACTTCTTGTTACTAATTTTGTTACAGAACAAAATCACATCAGAACCTGGATAAAAAGCTACTTGTTAATGAGTGCCTGACAGTGCTGACCCAGTGATTTGGTATGAGGCCATGACATCAAGGAAGGAAATCTCTGCCTTTAATATTCACATAATGCATTATGAGGAAGCCTCAGAGTTGTGAGCACTCACCAGACCCAAAGGCAGCCTCACAGTTCTTGGCAGCAAGGGAGTTACATGAGTCAATTAAAACCACTGCAATGGGGATATGATAAACCCAATGCTAAAGCACATAACACGCACAGGGAGACTATCTACTTCCTCTTTGGGAAAGCTGAAACCTCACCCTAAAAGACAGCCGAAACATGATGAAAACTCTTTCCATATAAAACTAGACTTCATATACAAATACACCTTGAGTTACATGCAGAATGAGTAGAAGATCTGGTCACATTAGAGACACTCCAAGCAGCATAGTATGGGCAAAGGCACAGAAGTGGGGAGGAAACAGAAGGAGAGGCACTACTGGCAACCTACCTGTGTGCTAGGCCCAGACACATAGCTGCCATCTCCCGAGAAGGGAGGCCTGTGATAAGCCCTTCAATCTGCGAACGAATTCCCCTCATCAGCTCTGTAACCATTGGGCTGTGAATACAGCTCAAATTCAGCTTATCCTGCAGGATACAAAGAAATGGTCCAAATCAAGCACAAAATTGACATTCTTTAAAAATTTTCTTCTGGTAGCATCATCTCGTTATACCTGGCTTTTCTACTGCAATTTTACAGTTGGACAGTCAACTGGATCAGCCTTCTTGGATGATGCTCAAGGCAGTAACACCCTCAGTCTCCCAMATTAACAGCCCCTCAGCTTGAAGAGATTTATAATTAAGGCTTTTCTGCTATGCAGACATTGGAACTGACAACTTGGGTCTTTACAGTTTACTAGCAACAGTTTAGCATCAAGGAGAAATAATTACAAGCTAAAAGCCTAGGGGATATCCCACACCAGTCTCCTAAGGCACCACTAAGACATGGGCACAATAAAAATCTTCAGAACAGGTTAGCAGGGTCAGGAGACTGGGATTCCCAGGATTTGACACCTAGGAGAAAGCAATCCATCTCTTTCATACTTTCATTCTAGACATTTTCCCAGCCTACACAACACACATTTGATAAGGTTTAGTTTTCTCCAACACCACAAACAGCACAGGTAAAACATTCCACTGCTAATGAAACAGGAACCTGTTTATTATATTTTGGGAATGTATGACAAAGGAAGAAAGGCAAWGTGAGTTCTCACTTTTATGACACCTCCAAGTTTGGCATCTGCTACAGCCAGCTGTTCATGGGCATCTTTTGCCACTATCTTCTTAAGAATTTTCTTCAAGTTCTTGCTGAGCTTGCCTTCTACAAGTGCTGTAGATGCTGCAGAAAACAAAAGGAATAAAGATGYACTTTCTTTTCCCCTCCTAAAAACGGTAACACTAGGGCTCCTGATTTGTTAATTTTTTTCAACTGCCCACAATAGCTCATTTGACTTGCAACACTACCTCATTATGCAACAGCTTAAACCAAAATAAAGAAAAAAACTATAGATGCTCATCCCTTTGGAGCTCTAATTCAAAACTCTTCTCCCAAATCCCTCTACTTCCTCCACGTGGCTCCAGTTCTATTTCTGAAAACTGTGTTTAAGGAACTCTACAGATAATGTCATATGCTTTAGATGCATGCTTAACACCTTGGCAAGCATTGGAACATTTATTGTATGATTTAATTACCCAACCATCTTTTAGGTACCTTTGTCAGTAATGACTATATTCTAATTTAAATAATGTCCTGTGTCCCCTAGCAATGGCAGTGCATTATCCAAAGCCCAACAAAGTAGGAAGCCAAGTACACTGACTGGGGGACCAAATATGGACTCTCTTAATATATACACTGCATAGACGAAAGAAATTTTAAAAAGACATCTCCATTCTTGAGTATTAATATAACAGTAAAAGCTTTACAATTCCAAGCAGTATACATGTTAAGACTACACTTATGCAATTCTGTGCTCCACTGAGCTTCAGATCAAYGCAGCATCTTAAGCACAGCACATGAAGCCATTGATCTGTGATTCCCAAAACTGTGATGAAAAGCAAGAGTAAAATCTGAAGTGTTATGCAGAGTTTTCCTTCCATCCTTCATGAGTATACTGGCCAGTAAYGCCTAGTCCACTTAAAGACACATTGTTTTCCCTTCAAGAAGTATGGCACTCCATTTCACAGATTAGTAAATGTGACAAAGTAATAGTGTTAAAAAATGCACATTCACAAGAAAAACCAACATGTAGCAACACATTATCTAATGGTAGCAACTCCAATTCTGCAGAGTTTCCTTGGTTTCATTTAAAAAGCTGCTATCCCTGCTACATCAGAGTATCAAGACCCATTCTTTGGTCACAATTGCAACAGGTAACATCCACCTACCAATGTCAGAACAATGCCTACCATTCAGCATCCTGCTCAAACTAATCCACAGCATCTAGTACTGAAGAGCTTAAATAACACARAATATTCTATATAAGGCTTTTTCCATTTTGTTTAAATTAACAAATTTCTTTAAGGCACAACACAGGCATTTCTGCGGCTGCAGAAAGGCAGGCACAGTATGCATCACTAAACCAAGAACAGCTGTAATGTATGTACTCCCTCGACTGGACTCCAGCATGTTGTCTCAGTGGTAGTGACGAAATGTTGGCTGAAATCATTTATATTCAGCTCCTGAAAGAATCCATCACTGACAACACAGCTCGTACCTCAGTCAAAGGCTCTATTCATTGCTCATTAGTGAACTGCTTATGCAATAAGCGTGGTAGGAAAACTAGACCTCATTAGGTCTCTATCAACCTCCAATGAAGTAGGTGATCTCATAAGACAAACAAAAGCRGTTACCTTTGAAGAATTTATAATCTAAAAAAACTAAACAAGAAAGAAAAAGAGAAAGGACAGAGGCAAGGAATGGACATGTAAAAAGCTTTTTTTGTTTTTTAATAAAAATGGTGTTACCTTTCACTTACCAGCAAGTGCTTCCGTTGTGTCCTGAAACTTTTCAAAGTGTTTCAGCTTTACACTACAGAAGAAAAATGTGAATGTGTAAACGGATCAATAAACTAGATGCTACATCTCTTTTTCCTGTCTCTATTATATCTCCCACTAGGTCTCCACTTCTTCCTAGGATTACAATAGAGCAGAAATCAATATTCATTGTCCCAATAAAGATGAAGAAAACTAAATCCACTGATTAAGTTTGAGCCTGCTGAGGTTCTTCAGCTGTGTCACACAATCTTTATTAAAAGAAAGCCCTAAAAATTTCCAGGAATTTTGATTTAATATTTCTAATTAGGACCAGCACGATCAGAAAACTTGAGCCACCTCTTTTTGTAGCTCATATTTAAAGACAGACATCATCCATCCAAATGCTAATGCTGCAGATAGATGAAACAGGTGTCACTGCTGAGTGATTGGTAGTATTCATAGTCTTCAAAATGCAGCCTTCTGCCTCTGGAACGCAGAGTCCTGCAGAGTCTAGAYCTAATGTGCTTTTTAACCAAATGCACCTTCAAATACTTTAAAACTGAACTGATTCATTGCCCATGAATTCTCTGCTCCTTCCCCRTAATTAATGTTAAAATAGAAGTTCAGGTTAGGCTTAAAAAAAGAATTATTAAACAAAAAACTGCCAAACTACTGATTAYGGCCAATAAGCCTATGGACACTGTTTGACTACACTGTGTCAGCTCCCTAGGCCTAGTYCCCTTCTCCCCCTCACAATCTCTGGTGCTGATATCTCAAGTAACAGCTATGAAGCTATCTCAATCCAGTAAATTCCTTGTCAAGGCCAGGCATTTGACTAATCCAATTCTGATTAACTGCTGCTCTTTGGGAGTCAAGTATCTGCAGAGGAAGCAAGGTCACAGATAAAGCTGAATGCTTAAGTTAAGCATTTGCTGCACAGCCCAACAGAAGCTCCGGGCTTATACTGATACMTCTTCCGAAGCACATGAAAGATGGGAATTAACTCGATCAGCACCATTGGAAATGAATCCAATCTAACAAGGGGACAGGATATTTCTACAAAATTAACACCACTGCAAACAGTTAGTGGAATGTGGGATATTCTGTCCTGTACCTCAAGCACTTTTACAAAACAGGACAAATACAAGGCATAACCTGTTAAGATGTACCTGTAACTACTAAATTTCATTAGAAGTTTTCCCAAATAACACCCTGGACCCAGACTTGGAAGGAATATACCACCAACTGCAACCACRGGACAATTTGCCAGCTTGATTTGGCTGCTGGACACAAAATCCTCCTACAGCTACTCGGCAACACCAACAGTCACTGCTGACATGGGCAAYAAAACTAACTCCCAGTTCAAGGAAAGTTGCATACTATTAGTTTCAGCCAGATTAAACCAATTTTTATTTTAAGACTGCCTATGAACACAAGTATCTGTCATTTCAACCAGTGTAAGCATTACAAGCTTGGATATTGTTCTCAAGGCATCCAAATCTCTTCAATATTGTTCAATTTTTTGCTTCAGTGGCACATTATAATCATTTCTAGAGTCTAATTACACAGCAAGAAAATAAAAGTAGCTATTTCTTTTCATCCATTTTGAGATTCCACTTTAGTTCCCTTGAATATCTCACTTCCTATCTTTGTTCACAGCTTTTAATTTTACAATGGGGGGGAAGGGAGGAAGGGGGATCAATATTTCTACTGGAGCTCAGATGTGCATAAATACACATGCAGTCACGTTCTTCCAAAAGCCAGGCTGCTATTCCACATAAAGCCACTTACATTTTGTTTGCTTTCTCAGGAGTTTCAAATTCTTTCCATAAACTGTCGACTTCTTGAAGCTTCTTCTCATTTAGAACCTATAGATAAGAAATCAGAAAAAAAAGGTATAATTAAAACTCTTTTCATAAGCTTTCCACTCTGCATTCAGAGAAAAGCCAAACCGGGTCCATGTCGCTTCCTGCCACTAGAAGTTAGGTCAGATATGAAACAAATTCAATTTTGGTGATCTCTGGTTTCAATGCTTTCTCTCAGCAGCTTTMTTCTACTAATAGACAACTGTACTGAAAGCATTTTATTATCAATGGAATTACATAAGTTGCTCAATAAAGGCTGGGTCCTTCTGAACCTGCACATCAAAGCAAAACCCTCTCCTTGTTTATCAAAACTGGCCTCACTCCACCTCCTGCAGGACTCGCACACAACCCCAGTGACCCAAAACCAAGCTCACCACTACTCACTTTGGAAAAACACCAGAAAGTCTGAGACACCTACCAGGAAGGAGTGATCTTATCACAAGTTATTAATCTGAGTTGACCCACAGAACAAAGAGGATATTTCCATGAGGACAACTGTTCACCACAGCTCTGTAACCAACTGAGCCTAAAATTACCTAAGAGGCAGCAATGGCTTGATCCTTCTCTGTGCAAAGGAGATTCCCTCTTAGTTTTTAAACTTCAGAAGGTTAACAGTCATACTATCAATACTCCATACATTTCATGAAATGCAGAGTGTACTGAGAATTCCTAGAAGAGTGCTCAGGGAAATAGCTCCATGAATATCTTCTGCGTCACTCAAAAACAATGGCTTGTTATCCCCACAGCTAAGTCCAAAACAGCTACAGTTTGACTCGGTACCACACTGAAATCTCCAGAGATTATGAAATTTTGGTTCCTCACAGATTTCCTCAGCACTCCCTTTCCTCAGTGTACCAATTCTTTGTTCCAATTCATCCTACCTATCTCAAGGCAGGCAGAATTGAGTCTCCGTAACAGACATTTGCACAAAGAGAGATACAGAGACAYATGTCTCCAAATGGAGGTTGTTGGCACACAGAAGTTACACATGCCTGGGAATGTCATGTGTCCCACAAGATGCAAGACTTTTCATTGGAAAAGTCTTCCAAGATTTGGAATATAGTTGTGGTTTTTGCCCTAACAGAACTCTGCTTGTTCCTCTTTAATGGAAGAAAAACCTACTAGGACCACCTGAGAGCTCCCCAGTTTACGGGACAGATCTGTCAGCAGAAGATAAAGCACAGTTATAGTGGCAATGGACAGCTCTGGGCACTGCTGAAAAGCTGCTTCCCAAAATTCAGATGTCCTAAAGCCACCCAAAGGCTACCAAAACAGAAAAACAARCAAAAAAATACACATGTAGACTAAATTCTACAGAGATAACTGCTATGAAATGAATACATTACAACCACCACGCATGTTTGTAGCTCAATAACTACTGTGCAAGAGAAAGGAAAGCCATGAGACTGCAAGCTCCACCTGGAGCTCAGATTCATACCCAGCCTGGGCAGCTGCAAACTGATAGCAGCTTGTCTCAAAGCACAAGATTCAGTAAAATGCTACTTACACTCACACGCTGCCAGCAGACTCCAGCCCTCCCACAATCCAATCCAACACCCTTTGCCATGCACTCGTCCCCACGGGGCAGGTGCTGAGAAGGCCTCATGGAAACGCTGCTTCCTGCTGCCTGGTGCCCTCTGGCTGCGTTGCACACACATCACAGCCAGGCCTCACACCGCAGCCACAGGGACCTGCAAGAAGCTGCAGAACTTCCRCAAGGCAGCTTTTCCTCTTTATGCCTTTCCATCTACTTTTGCTTTACATCTACTGGGCTCTAAGCATTCAAAGACAGGCTATTTCCATGCCTCCCTGTTTCTGCAGTAGATTAAAAAGGGCCTTGGCTCCCACCACAGGAGGTTCCAGCCTAACTAGAGATGCTGCTTTTTTTTTTTCTTTTCAATCTMAAGACCAGAAGTTATGAACATCAACCACTGTGAACATCCACTGGACAAAGCCTCCAGTGAGGCTGACAGACTTCAACTCCTTGGATGCAAGAAGGAACAAAAAGRAACTTTTCTTTCAGATCCATTTTCATTTTCTCCCAGAGGGAGATGTCTTGAAATCCTCCTTGCCCAAGCTGCACAGCTGCATCCCAAAGAGGAGGAAGGTTTCAGGGCAGACCAAACAAGCACCAGGTGTGCTAAGAAAGTAGTTATACAGGCTAAAGCAAAGCAAACCAGCACCATGCTCTCCTTGCATCCACACTAGTGCTTGCAAAGCCAAWCAAAAGAAATATCTGGCTAGACGGAGAAGGTGAGAAAAGTAATAGAAACACCCAAGTGCCATCAAGTTGCATGAGGAAGGTYGTTGCAAGACTACACGAGTATCAACATTCATGCAAGAGAAGAGACAGTCGATGTGGCACCCAGTGCTCCAGCTGAGCCTCATTAAAGCCATAGCAGAGCTAATAAACTGTGAATCACAGTGCCGTAGAGCTGGAGAACCACTACAGCTGGAAAAGAGCTCGGAGCTGACCGAGCGCAGCCATCAGGCCGGCAGGCCATCGCCACACACGCGCGGTCGGCTCCCCCGAGGCCCCAGCTCGGCGCCGAGCGCAGGGACCGGCGGCCGCTCCGGCCGCAGCGCTGCCGGCGAGGCGCTCAGGCCGCGGCGGCTGCTCCCGCGTGCGGGAGCGAGCCGGGCCCGGGCGCGGCTCCCCGCCGCCCGCTGACAGCCAGCGCCTCTGCGGGGCCGGCAACAGAGAAGGCGGCCGCACTTCAGCTATGGAGCATCTCCCAGGGCCGGGCCGGGCCCCCGCGCCTCACCTTGAAGATGGCGTAGCCAGCGGCGGTCTCGAAGAGCACCAACATGGCGGCAGCGGCGCCAACGGCCGCTAACGGCCGCTATAACGGCCGCCCGGGAAAGGGGGCGCGCGGCCACGTGAGCCAACGACCGGCAGCCCCCGGCCGAGCACACGCGCCCGCGCCGGAAGCGGAAGTGATGCCACGGGAAGGGGCGGCGCGAGCGCGTTTCCCGCGCGCAGCCCCGGCCACGTGGCAGCGGCGCCCGCCCCTCCCCTCGGCGCCGCGCACGGCCCCCCGCTCCCCCCCCCCTCCTCCCGTTCCCCCCCAGCCCCATGGCGGCCCCGCAGCGCTCGGCGGCCCCGCAGCGGCGGGCGGCGCGTTTGGGGGTCACCGCAGCGCAAGGCGAACGCTAAACAACACGCGATTTACCCCCGCGGCCCCAGCGAGGGGCACGGGCCCTCACTGCTCCCCAACGCCTACCCGAGCAGCACAAAACAAGGGCTGAAGCCCCGGAGTCAGGAGAAGCAGCAGGAAAGAAGACCCAGGAAAATCCATACCAGTCCCTGGCCATAACCTCTACAGCCAGTGGGAGCTAAAGGAAATGAGGCCCAAGAGAGGGGTTTTTATTGGCGCCGGGTGATTGGGATTACCCGCAGGTGGGGCTGTTGGAGAGGTTATAAAGCACCTGAGCCCCCAAGGGGGTCGTTAGGAGGAGTAACCTCAGTGGGGGCTGCAGCAGCGAGGGTGCCGCAGGGTGCTTTGGGACACTCCTCATGTATGTGTACTTATATTTTAAAAGCTCTTGCTATGCTTTAAGTTTTAAGGTGCTGTGTGTTGATTTTAGGCTGTGAAGGAGGGAATGGATGATTTTTGGGGTRCTTTTGCAGTTTTTGAGACTGTGTGGGTGCTGTGTACACATATCCTGCATCATACTGGTGCAGCCACAGGGATAACGTGGCTGTGGCTGAGCTCCCACCCAGGTACCTCAGGCGTGTGCCAACTGTGGGGGTACAGAGGGGGCTTATAGCTTGTCTTTGTTGTTCTTAATGCAGGTGTGTGAAGGAAAATGGGGCAGACCTGGGAGCAGCCCCTGGTTTTGTGTGTCTGTTCTGGTAGAAGCGCCTGTAACGTCTGCTCCAAAACCGGCACGGCCCAAAATGTATTCGAGAAACAGATACACTATGGAAACACGCCGCGGGCCTACGTGTAGCATGTATGTTTGTAGGTCCGGAGAGGCGCGCACACGTGTACGTGTCCGCGCGCGCCGGCGCCTTCCAGAAGGTTCCGCGCGGCGGCGGGGCGTGGCCGGGGGCGGGGCTCGCGGCGGCGGAAGCGGCGCGCGGCGCAGCGGAAGCCCCCCCCGCCTGGCCGCGGCCTGTGCGTGCGCTGCGCTGCGGCGGAGGAGAGCAGAGGGCGAGCGGAGCGGAGCGCAGCGCCAGCCGCGGCCCGGCCCAGCCCAGCCCGCCCCGCGCGACGCCATGTCGGACCAGGTAGCGCCCCCGCGGCCGGGGAGGGCCCGCGGCGGGGCGCGGGGCCCGCCCGCCGGCCGTTGGCCCGCACGTTGGTGCTGGGGGGGCCGCGGCCTCCCCGCGGGCTGCTCCGAGCGTGCGAAGTTCGTGGTGTGCTTGAGGCTCTTAGATACGCGGCCTAACGGCAGCCGCTCGGCGAGTTAGGCTGAGTACGGGCGCTTAAATTCACACGCTGCGAATACTTGTGCTAAACACCGGCCGAGCCGTTGTTATTTGCGCCTAGGGGCTGGCGGGGGGGTAGCRTGTGTGAAAAGGCCTCAGCGGACACGTTAGTAACAGCACGGAGAGCAGCGAGGAATGTGACACCGTGGCTCTGTTTATCCGTCCCGCTGGAACAATCRGATTGCCCCGAGTTGTGGGTTGTTTACGACATCCTCTTTATTTTGGTCCCGGGGTCACCATGCGAGGGACATGTCGTTTGTCAGTAGTTAGAACTCCAGCTTTTTTAAAAGTAAACAAAGAGGCATCCTTGGTTTATTTTCTTTGTTTGCTGCTAAAAAAGCTCTTACTAAACAAAACCGAGCTTGTAGCCACAAGGGTAAGCGTCTAAAAACACGTGGCTCCTTGGTGGGATCACTGCAGAGGGGGATAGAGAAGTACAACTTCTTACTCCCCTCCTGCTGCGGAGTCTCAGACTGTTTGTATTCCAGTTTAGTCTAGATGAAGATGTTTTTTATCTCTTTTGTGGCTAGGAAATGTTGTGGCACAATGGTGCATACTTTYCCATTTCCGTAACAAATGTATGAGCTTGCTGTGCCGAGATGCGTGGTGTAATCTTCCTCCTCTTGTAATTTTTGTTCCAAAAAGATGGTCACGAATGTGCTGAGTAGGGGCTTCTTTCAGGCTTGAAGTCAGAACGCTTCAGAATAAGAGCAGGCAGAGTTTGTTGGAGGAAACTTGCAATAAATTRTCTGACAGTGTTTGTTTTGTGGTTGCATTAGTGGCAGTAGCAGATACCTGGCACACGGGGTTGTGTTTCACCCAGGGCACTTTGAGTGCGTTACGGTCATAAGCGTAGTGTTAATATAATTGAGACAGTATTAGAGACCTCTTTCTGTGCTATTTAGGAAAACTCTGGGACCAAGTATGTAGAAGCTTAGGAATCTAGTGAAAAGCTAGACTTACTGGAGAGCTCTGGTTATGTTTGTTTTCTTATGTAAATCTCTGATACGCCCATAAACATCATTCTTCAGCAGTTCAGATAAGAGCCTGGGTGTTTGCTTGGGTCTTTCTGATCTTTTTTTAATGCTTGTAATCTAGTAAATTTGCAATCTGCTTGCTGTCTTCATGACTATTTTTTGTTGGCTTTTCCACTTGGCGTTGAATGGCAGTGTAGTTAGCACTGACAAAACACAGGGAGCTGTTTCAGACTTGCTGGGTCTTGTTGTATTCTGATTTCAAATCTGCTGCTTTCTAAACTCAAGTTACTGTTTTTTTAGTGTTGATTTGATCCTATTTCCTTTATTTTTCTTCATTCCCTCCTTTTGAAATTCCAGTGCTACTGCTCGCCCTTGTTTTTGAGGGGAAGGCTGCTGAGGCTTTGGGCACCTTTGTGKTAGGCTAATGTTTTAAGCCTCTGCCTTTTCTACCAATTGTCTCTTTGGTTTCTGTACTGGTTTCTAGTACAGGAGTTTCCTGCTCCTGAGGGTCAGGAATCAAGTGTGTCATGAATCACTCCTTTCCACTTATAGTGGCCAGAGATGCTGTCATTGTAGTGGTGCTGATTTGTCATACCCAGGGCAGAATAGTTTGTTATGGAAAACGTAAGAGATCTGCTAGAATGCATGGAGCTAGACAGACTACTGCAAAGTCCTTCGCTGCTCTGCAGTGGAGTTCCTATGTCTTCAGGTCAGACACTGACCTGAAATGTAATGGGAAGAGATGGGCTGTTTTGATAATTTTGGTGGGAAACAGCAAATAGGCAGACAGTTGAATGTTAACAGGCGTTGAGTGCATCTGAATCATGTTTGGATTCCCAGCAGTTAGCAGTCCTCTGTACAGACAGAAGAATTACTGTAATGACCGTCCCTATGGAAGAGATTCYGGAGATGGGTCTGCGGGGCGAGTTGCAGTTTCTCTTTGAGTCGGGAGTGGCAGCCAGCCTATTTTTATTCCCCAAATAGTCCCACAAGATCAGACTTGTGATATGCTGGAAAGGGAGAGCTTAGCTAGTGAGTGCAGTTGCTGTGTTTACATGTCAGGAAAGACTCATTTGATGCTTTAGAAGTGACTTGAGGCCTGAAGACCAGGACTGGGATCTTGAAGGCTTGAGGCTGGTTTCTGACTATGAATTTGGAGGGTGAAGAATCCTAGCATTCCAAATAGGTGCCTAGCTGAGTATYTAACATCATTCAAAACAGTTGGGATCTCCTCATGAATTTTTTTTTTGTCCCAAACCAAGAATGGATCTAGCTGAATGCAATGACTTAATAAAGAACCTCCTCTCCAGTGTGATACTTGCACAGATAGCCAGGCGAGATGTGTGCAGGCTTTTCCTTGCTCCCTGCCCCCTGAGGTCTTGATATTCAAAGTAGTTGTTAGTGTTTAATCACCTTATAAAGAGGTAAAAAAGCTTGTTAGTTTAATCTGGAGATACAGATTAATTCCATCCATCCTTAGAATTCTCTAAGGGTAGTATGTGTGTTTGTTACTTGATCCCMAAAATCTAGCAAAAAGCCAGTTTGCCACCAGGAAAATACACATAGTGGACACCTACACATATTTTGCTTTTGACCATTGTGCTAAGCAGTCAGATACAAAAGGAAGATGTAAAACATGATCAGAAGAATGTCCTTGTTCCTGATGACTTGGGTGGATTTCTTCATTAAGCACAATCTGGATCTGAGGCACTAAGATCCCTTTGTGCTTTAATGGAATATAAACAAAGACCCCATCCACCATATGTAGTGATGGGTGAGGGAGGAGTTAAAGTACCTGATCTCATTCACCTGTCAGCAGTTAGTCTGAAAACTTAAATCTTGAGTCTTGAATCTCATGTCTTCCTGAACCTAGCGTTTAAACCTTGCTTGAAGAGCTTTTGTGCTTAAATAGTGAATCAAACTTGCCTGGAGTCATTCCTATCCTAGAAAGGTATTAAAACATTGTAGTTCTTAGACCTTAAAAAAAAAAAGAGCATTTAAGAATGGTGGTCTGATAGCAAGTATGCTATAGCAAGGAAGCAGTTAATTGTTGCTGTTGACATTGGAAGGGAGCGGGCTGGCTGTTTTTTTGAAAATAGTAAATACTGTGCATGCAATAGAAAGACTGAAAAAGTGTTTGCATGGTTCACTTTGTGCTGGTAGGGTGTTTCAAGTGTTCTGTTTACTCTTGATTGCTTATTTCTTGTGAGTCTGTGTGTTTAGTTTCTCTTTTGCTTCTGGGAATGTGATGTAAAATTGTGGGGTGTTTTTTGTTTTGTTTTTGTGTCTATTGTAAGCTGTTTGCAAATGATCTTTTGCAAATCTCTTATGTTCTCCATGGTGCTTCTCTTTCATCTTCAAACTAATTCTTAGCATGCTGTTGTAGTCTTTCACAATGCTTTGTCACTGTTAGTTTTGTACACAGAAAGGAAGAAGATGCCTTGGGAAGTTTGTATTTAGTGGGATKTAGGAAGAATGGTAGCTGTCATTGTCCAGTGAAAATAAGGCATTGTACTTTATCAGAGTTTTTTTGAWTTTGCTTTTCTTGCAGGAAGCAAAACCTTCAGCTGAGGACTTAGGAGACAAGAAAGAGGGAGAATACATTAAACTCAAAGTCATCGGGCAGGTGAGTTATATGATTACTTTTGGATATTTGGAGGTGTAAGTTTTTAAATAGATTAAAGAGATTTATTAAATTGCATTTTAACTGAAATTAGTGGAGATTAAAATTGGCACTGAGTTTTTCTGATCTAGATTTTTCCAAAGCAAGTTATCTGTTGCTAGTGCTGTCTGTTGGTCTACTCCAACTGCTTTTGAAAAACAAAGCTGTTGTCCTGATTGAGAATTTGGACAGTGGATTCCCTGTCTTAAAGCTAGAGAAAACAATGCATTTAGCAAAGATTTTTTTCTGAAGGCTTAAGAAATATTGTGGCAAAACTGAAGTTTAGTCCTTCAGAGTTTACTTTGCTCGTAAGCCTGAGGTGACCTTGGGCAGGGATCAGGAGAGGATGCTGTTGGTTACCTTGGTGGTAGCTGTGAGGGGTACATCCCAGGTCTGCCTCGAAGTTGTGTTGGGATGAGAATGTCTCCTTGAACACAAGTCCTCAGCAAAGAAGCCCTGGTTCACTTAATCTGCCCTGGTAATGTGTGTTGGAAGTATTGGGGTGACTGCTTTGCTGACTGGAGGCAGTTGACCTAAGAAGTCCTCAGCATAATTAGCTTACCTCTTGCTGGTTCAATCAGCACCAGTGAATGCTGATTAAAAGGTAAATGTGACCCACTTGCTGTATGTGCAGAATCTCTTGCAGCTGGTTGTATTTGCAGCCATTTTGACAGTCCTAGCTGGATACCTTTAGCTGGTAGGAGGGAGTGAAGAATGGGATGCAAGAGTTTGCTTTGGGTAAGTGGTGTGTTGCCAAGTCRGCCTGTATCCTGATGTCTAGATAATTACGCTAGCTGAACAAGGCTTCATATAAGTTTTGAAGCGCAAGCTTAAACTTGTCTCTTCTGGAATCTGAGAGCACGAGTCCCCTACATATGTTTGTATAAGTACATCAGCTGGGTAAAAGATGGAAGCACAGACTGAATAAAGTATGCTTTTTTAAAATTTTAAATCTAATCTCCTCTGTAGTGAGCCTTGGGCTGTATCAGACCATCTGTTTTAAAATAAAGCGTCTATAAAAGCAAGTGAATGTAATGCTTCATAATATGGTACTCAAGGATGATTTGCTAGTCACCAAAGTATTCACAGCAATGGTTAAATTCTGTTCAGAGCAAGTTTAAGAGCAATAAAGTCTTAAAGCTTGTGTAGATGAAGTTAGCAATTACAGCAAAAGGGATAACACTTTTTTTCTTTCCTGTTTTTAGGACAGCAGTGAAATTCACTTCAAGGTGAAAATGACAACACACCTCAAGAAACTCAAAGAATCATACTGTCAAAGACAGGTTTGTCAAGCTATGGCACTATCTTTTTAAAAGAACAAGCAAAGACCATTTTTGCTTCTCTGTTTACTGTGTTTGAGACATTGTGATAGGAAGGCCTCTATTTAGATATTAGCAGGACATATATCTGATAGGATAAATATAATTTATCTCTTTTGGCAGGTAAAGATAATTTTATTAAAAAGCCTGTTGCAAAATTTGTAATGAGTCAAAATCACTGGCTGAAACTGGATGATAGCTGTTTGGAAAAAAGGTTACCTTTTAATATGCCCAGATATATATTTATAGCTACTGTAAAAATCTTGCTACTGCAAGTGAAATCCYATGAAAGCTGCAGGATTCTGATGCTGCAGACAAAAAGGCAGCATTACACATAGCTACTGTTTTTCATGGGGTGATTGGCTAAGATCAGCTAATATTAAATTGAATAAACCTGCACTATTAATGTTTGATGTAGGCAAGTGTAACCACTGTTACTAAGACAATAGTTAATCATCTTCACTTTAAAAGTTTGTGGCAGATGCTATGGATTCACTGCTGCTAAGTGCAGGGGATTTGGCCTCGTTTATTCCAGCTTTGGGGTTAAAAGATGCCTTTTGTGTGGTCTTTTTTTGAGCAATTGTGTTCGAATCCATTTCAGTAAATGCAGTTCTAAGAAAACACAAAATATTATTTTATAATACCCTGAGACAAGTTGAACTTGTCARTGGAACTGCTCTTTTGTAGGAATGTTTGCTTGTGTGTTCATGCTATGGTGTGTTAGGTTTTCTGTGTCTCCATACACTGATGCAGCAYGATACATGCTGCGTACCCCTACTAGGGTCGGGGGAGAGAGAAGCTAAGATTAAACACTAGATATGTTTGTAGCAAAATCCCAAGTGACTGAAGCTGTGATCCCTATAAAATCCAAATTTTAAATCAAGTGTGGCAATTTATGCAGTCACCTTATTGACTAATGTACATTTTTGAATTTTTCAAAAAAAAAGATTGAGTAGACATTGTTGAAACCTGGAGACCTTCTTTTGATATGCGGTCAGCACACTTGTTTTTTTCTGGTGTCAGGGTAATCTTTTTCTGGTGGAAGGGTCATGAACATTTATTGATGGGGGAGATTGTTAAGGAACAGTGGGGAATTTTCTTGTTCATATGCATTTTTTCTTCTGACTAGTAATTTGAAAGTAATTCTGAGATTTGTGCAAAGCAGGTCTTATTTTCCTTATTTTGCTCATAATGCTCTTGAAAGAAAATCAGCAGTTTTAGCCTCACCAGTTTAGACCGGGTATGATACTTAGCTGGAACATGTACCATGGGGCTGCTTTTTTCTCCCTGTTTGAATGGTTCTTTCTGCATCTCACCTGCTCTCTCCCCTCCACTATGTAAAATTTCTGCAGAATGGGTAATGGTGAAGGATGCTGTTCCTTGTGTTGCTGGTGGGTTGAGAAAGCAGGGGAGGGGATTATGAAGTAGGTGGGAGCAACAGAATAGTTGAATTTACTGTAAAACAGGAACTAAGATTTTGCTTTTTGCATTTTTCATGCATTGTTTTTATTGAAATTGTGTGTTTTTAAGAATATGTGCAAGTTTCAGTTATGTTTTCTTTGTGTGTTTTAGGGTGTTCCCATGAATTCACTCAGGTTCCTCTTCGAGGGTCAGAGAATTACTGATAATCATACCCCCAAGGAGGTGAGTTTCCCTTTCCAGAGTGTTAGACAGTGTTCACTGGAAAAAGTAACTGATTAGCTTCTATTCAGTCAAGCTATTAACCTGAAGATACCTAAGAAATGTGAGCYAGAATTCACTCTGTTTCAAAGAAAGTGTAAATAGAAAATAGATTACTTGTGTTAYTGAGTAATTCCCAGCAACTGCTATGACAAAAGAGGAAGAAATATTGAGTTATAATGACCTTTTGGAAGATCTGAAAGTTGTATACCGAAGAATCCTCTAAGTTATCTTTTTAAGTTAAAAGCAGGTCATCTGAGTTGCAAGTGTCAAGTCTTAGCTGTTGGATGAGGTAGGTGTGTGCTGTTTATCAGCCATGTGGCTCTACAAGTGATGCATTTGCTATGCCATTGGTAGCATTCTTGTGCAGCTGTTGCTCAAGAAAGCGTTTAAAGAAGGAAAAAGCTGGTGCCTTCAAAGCCAATGTGTTCTGTTCCACAAGTGGATTTAGGCTTCCCAGACAGAGCTGTTGCTTTGGCTGAGATGTGTTGTAAACATGAGACAATGAGAGAGACTAGAAAGTGTTGGTGGGTAAGGTAGTCATCGAAAATTCGTAACCCCTTTGTCCTTTGAAGGATTGTGGTGGGAAAGAGGAACAAACTATTCTGTAGCTTGTGTAGGACTTGCTCTGAATGTAGAACACTGGTTTTATAACAATTATGTGCTGTTTTTTCTCTATTCTCACAGCTGGGGATGGAGGAGGAAGATGTGATTGAAGTTTATCAGGAACAGACGGGGGGTCACTCAACAGTTTAGATCCTTCTGTTTGTTTTATTTCCCCTTAATCCTTTTTTATTTTTAAATAATAGTTCTTTTGTAATGTGGTGTTCAACACTGAATTGAAACTGGCACCCCATCTCTGGGAGTTTTATTTTCAAGCGTCTGGTATTTTGACTTCTCGTGCTCATTATACACTATTGTTTCTGTTTTCATTGTGCTGAACTTTTGTGATCCAGCTGCAACCCTGCTCCCTTTTTCCCTTCCGCCCTGCCCCTTAGGAATACACGTACACACACGCGTTTGTATGTTCACTAGGTTCGTGCGTTTCGGGCACGAAGGGTGTAAGATCTGCCAGGTGGRCGAGTGTTCTTAATGACTTCCATATCAGCCCTGAAGTTTTGATGTGTGACTGTTTCACTCCTGGACTATAACTTTCAGTGCGAGATGAAGTTTTTCAGAGAACTACACTATGGAGAAATTGTGTATCCATAAATCAGAGCTATTTTGCTTAAATTGTGCTGATGGCCCAGCGAAGATTACCGAGGCAGAAGTGGAGAAGCTAGAACTGTTGTCATCTGTACTTTGCTCCAGAGATGGCTTTGCTGAAGACATAAAATTGAAAACCCTAATGATTCTTAAATCTTGCCAGAAGAGCCCAGAAGCATTCTAACTTCATATAGCAAATAGTACCCACAGGTATTCATGCAAGAATGTTCACAGCGAACAGCTGGTGTTACTTTGACACTCTTGTTTGTACCTTTTGGCCTGGGACGTGGGTTTTGAATGGACATTGTCTGTACCAGCTTCATTAAAATAAACAAGAAAAACGATTTTATAAACAATAATTTGTATCTTCTTTTCAAATATTTGGAAATGAGCAAAAACAAAGTGATAATGAAAGCATGCCTTTCTGGTACATATGCATCAAAGGCAGAAAGTGTGCTCTGTAAATAGGCCTCATATAAAAGCATTTACTTACTTTCCCTTCCCTAGTAAAACACTTGATCAGTTTGGTTTGTAGATTAATTTTGAGACTACTAGCTCTTTATTGTCTTATTGTTAGAATATTCATATATGGTTAAGCTTCCATATATTCTTAAAGGTTAGACTGAAAATGCAACTTCGAAGGACATTCAGAGAGGGTTTACTTAATGACCAGGTTTCTTTTAATTGTGGTATCACAAAAATAATCCCTATATGGTGGATGAATTGTCTTGGCATGCCCGTGTTACCAGGCACCTTTATGATGGTTCTCTTTGTGTGTAATAGCTACTTACAGGGTTCTAAATGATGAGTTTGAACTAACCTATTATCCCTGATCTAGTATGAAAGCTCAAATAGGAGGCACAACAGTGCAGGGTTCTGAACTGTTGCTGCTTTGTTGCTTCTGCAGATAAATAGGACTTGTTTCTGCTTTGGTTTTGTTTTGTAAATTGAGATCATTTTATGAATGCCAAATTCATTTAAGGCATACATTTTAGTGTTGGCATATTTAGATGAAATTGCAGATGGGTTTTGAATCATCAGATTTTATGGCACTTACTGTAAAGTTATAAATGCATTTCTTCTCATGCTTGTGGTTTCAAATGTCCTATTTCTGATCCAGTAATATACTTTTGTATACATAGTTGCACTAAGCAATTTTTAAAGATTAAAATTTTTTGTTTACAAAACACCAGAATATGGAATTTTCTTAAAGTATTAAATGTAATTCCTTGGGAGGAGGAGAGACTGCTGTTGTGATGTAGAACAATGTTGTCTTTGGACTTCTTTCCATTTGCTTTTTTAAGAATACTAAATATATCTGTTTCAGGATACCAGAAATAAGTAGCCTTGTAATTAATACCGGATCATTTCATAATTTAAAGTTGTGCAGTGCTACTCTTAGTAGACAAGTTCTTATTATCCCTCTTGTACAAATTAAGAAGGAAGGCACAGGGGACATCRCTTGCTCAGGTCACTCTGGAAGCTGAAAATGGAGCTGGGAAAAGAATCCAGATCCCCTGGGTTCAATATTAGTACTCTATTTGCTGCACTAATTTTTTTTGGAGTGTTACTGCCCACCTTCTTTTGAGTCTGCATTTTATATGCTTGTTTTTATCAACTCTGTTTAACTCTTGCATTTAACTCTCTTTGAAGCTATTGAGAAGACTTGYTTCAAAATGGTGTTTGCAACTGAAGCCAGCTTCAGTGGGATGAAATGCTGGTTCAGGTCATGCAGCCTTGTTTAAGAACATCTCTGTTTAGAGTATATAGTACTAGTGACAAAGTGATTTAACCTATATGTATATGTTAGAAGAACTGATATCTGCTACCATTGTGTGTGTGTGCCCCTAAGTGAGGGGACATGAAAGCATTGAAATGAGTGCTGCCTTAAATACTCCTACCTGTGAAAATTGTCATTCGTATCCACTATTGTGTTATATAAAGGCTGTATTGGTTAAATGCTATACAAAAGTATCAGTCTCTGTTCGCATTTGGTTACAGCTGTTCTAAAGGATTTGTATATCTTCTTAAAAGTTTATATACTTGTTTTTAATTACAAGAAATGGTGCAGTTAAATACATTTGCAGAATTTGGGCCTCAGGTGGAGTTTCCAATAATGGCAAAGCTTGAACTCCRGAACTCAAAATGGAAATCATTTTTAAGAATGCAATGCAAATGTGACATGTGCATCTTCTGTACATTTCTGAATAGTTCCTGTGCAGGTAAAATTTATTTTCTTAAATGAGATCAGCTTCTGAAGTGCCATATAGAAAGCTGGAGAACTGTGCATATTATAGAAGCACTATAAGTTGGTAGTTTTCTTGTTTTWAAATGATTACTTGATGCTTTTTTAATTTAAGTGAAGTTAAGCTTCAATTTAGGAAGACCACAAAAATGAATTACCCTGTTCAGTCTGATATGAATGTGGCTGGCTGATTTAGAAAAGGGGATGGGGGGAATCTTTTATCTGTAGGATGCATGTACAAAATTACACTTGTAATCTGGGAAAAAATTACTTGGGAGTGAGAATAGCACCTATCTAGTAAAGGAACCCTCTGGTTTTGATCTGGGTTGAAGCCTTGAATTAAAGAGCCCACTGCAGTGACCCATCTCTGGCTTTATTTATTCTTTCGTACTGCTTTCAGATCCAGCTTTTCAAGCAGCTGAAAATAAGAAAACACCCACGGACGAGAAATATCTTGAGTGTGTTCTAGTCCAGTAGTTTCTATTAGAAGCCCTTGCTGCAACTGCAAGTGTTGCTCCAGAGCTGCTTTTCGCCTGCAAACARTAAAATGGATTAAAGATACAGGACAGTTTTTCCCAGGGTTAGAAATTGAGTGCTTTGACTTGAAACCTACCAACTCTATAGGCTCCTTACTGATTTCTTTCCCCTTTCACAGTGCCTTTTGAGCAGAAGCCTGGGCTTACCTTTCAGCAAGCTTTGAAATGGGCTAGGGAAGAAGTCTTTAACTTATGCTAACATCTCGGGGGGCAGTGTTCTTCCTGTCAATAGTATGAGTAGAACAAGCAAGATGCAGCTATTCCTGCTTAGCTGAAGTGATATACATACTTTCCTATACAGTGTAGTGCTTTGTGGGTGACAAAATAATGTAGGGTGTCCTTAAGAAGGGCTGTATGCAGCATTTTGGTTTGGAATCTGCAAACTCCAAGTCCTGTTCTTCAGAGCTGCTAAGAAGAATGAATTCTGGAGGTGCTGTGCTGGAGTCTGCTGTGCTGGACTGCATGCAGGTAATCATAATTTCAGTTCCATGGGAAAACTTTTTTGTCATGTAAATAGATAATGTCATGGAACCCTTTCCAAGGCTTTTAGGATGTACATGATAGGGCAATCTGGGGAAGCACTGGAAAAAAAGATTATGTGAAAGAACTTATAGATTAGAGTTTGACTTGAAGGCAACTTAGCCAACTCTGGAGGATATTGATACTGCTCTTGTACTTGAACTGTGCTGATAAATRAGTCCCAGCTGCTGCTAGGTATATAGATGTGTTATTCAAAAAAAAAAGTTAAATAGGTATGTACCTGATTAAAAGCTGTGTTTTTCTTTCAGCTTCTTCCAAAGCTAGTCTAGCCTCTTTTTGGGCGTTCTTCCTCTGCTCCTTAGTTTCATATCTTGTCTTCTCTTCCTCTTCAATTCTTCTGTCATATTCCGGGCATTGTTCTGTCATCTCCACTAGTTGCTGGCATTCCTTCTCTAACCATGTTTCTCTTGGTCTCTGTTTTTCTGCAACTTAGAAACAGATCATCAAACAGCTATTCGTTGCTTGCATGCATCCTATTTAGGAAATGTTATTAATCAATTACAAATAAAGAGAATTTCAAATGACACTATTCAAACTTTAAGTATTTAAACTGGTCTCAAACATGACATTTTGCAATTTCAAAATAACTAGTTGATTTTTTTAATCTGGCATTTAGGATTTGTGTTTTCAAGTTTTTCTTTGCAACTATTTGTTAAAAATAGAATCTYCAGCTCTATGACTGCTGGGACTGGAGCTTCCAGAGAAGTTATCAAATATGCTGAAAGCATGAAATAAGTTAAMAAATATAGCATGAATGCTATTGTTGCATCTTATGTGACTGTATCATAGGCTGTGGAATTGTCCTCCTTCAGGCTGTGGGGACTGAGAAGACTGTTACCATCTCTACTGCATAGAGGAAGAGTTGAGGTGCTGCAAGTTAGGGACTTAGTGTCACAGGAATTCCATGGCAGAGCCACAAACTAACTCAGAGTTTAATGCATTTAGTAGAAATCATGCCTTTTCAATTATTTGCAGATAAAATAAGCATTAGCCTTTCTATAGATGACCTTGTTCTTCCTGGAATGGCTGAAGCTTTCTGTGATAGTCTTCCTGCTGCTGCCAAATACTTTCYTGTGCTGCTTTCTCTAATTGTGACTTCCTTGGTGCCGCCTCCTCCTCCTGGTGCCTCCACTCTTTTTCTAGTTGCTGTTTCTGTAAACTAAAACATAAATGATTATTAATTGCTATGGCAACCTTGGGTCTGCTTGAACAGTCTTGCCAGAAAAAGGGCAGGTTCTGGCCCAAAGAGCTAAACAGATTGCCTAAATGAAGGGGAGGGAAATCAGAATAAAGAGAGAACAGGTGTTGGTTAGTGATACTTAGCATATGTCTGGTTATGCAAATTATTGGGTGCGGAGGGGGAGTTTTACTGCCCAGTTTTCACTATGACATCTCCAGGGAGTGAAAAACATGAATTTAAAAAGGAGAATGAGAATTGTATCCACRTACTGCTTTACATGGTATGATTTATTTCAAGGCTGTGGAGATGAGGGTATGTGGTAGAGCATAGGGACAGATAGGAAAGGTCAGAGCAAGAGCTGGAGAGAAACTTCTCAGTGTTGTGTTCTTGTTCTGTGAATGTGGTTGAAATCCAGAACAAGAACCCAGCTGATGCAGCAGGAGAGCAGTGAAAAGCTTTGGATGAGATGTAGATGAGTGGTTAATAGCCTGTTTTTGTCTAGTGATTCAYATTGAGAATAAGCATGAAAGTAAGTCAAGGAAGCTAATGAGAAGAAATATTCTTCGCCCTTATTTTCCTCAGGTCTTCCATTTCACTGGGTGACACTTAGGATCATCTCCATAATTCAGGTCATTAGACCAGAAATATAACTTGAATGCCTGTTTGGCTTCTCTCAAATGAAGCAGGACATAGCACTCATCTAGAAAAATGCTTTATAAATCAGATTTGTCTTAAACACCTGGTTTAATGAAAGGTATTGTTTATACAAACCTGTCTCTACTATAACCCCAGGATCAGAACATAGATGCCAGTTATTCAGTAATTTGTGACTAGGCTGCAGCTCTTCAAAGTCACCCAAAGAGGTCACTGTTCTCCATTAAAATGTTCTTGAAAAGGAAAGCATAACAAGCTGAGCTATAGGATGGCGTCAATGTTTTGTATAAGCAGAACAGTTCAAAACACAAATAGAAATAGGATAATTGTACACCAGAGTTCATGCTGGTATTGGTGTGTCTGCCAGAGCTTTGCCTTTCCTTAAGGTTCTTTACTAAAGCTATGGAAGCAGAGGTAAAGAAGCAAAAATGCTCATGCTGTCTTTTTTTGACTGGTATAAATTTTTTTCTATGTTTTTGGAAAAAGCTATGCTGCTTACATCTTTATAACCATGTAATTAACTGTGCTAAGGTTTTTACCAGTATGACTGTCAAGGAAAATGTTTTTTTGGGGGGGTTGTTGCTGCCCTACTTGATACATATCAAATATAGAATGTAGTCTCCACAAAATCACTGTATTCAGCTAGTTGAAAAACTCAATTTGTGGAATGACTAATAATGGTTATGAAGTAGGTTTTGAAGTTTGGGATCTGGTGTTTTTCAATATTTCCATTATCAGCTTGGAAAACTCAGGCTTGGGAGGTGGTGTAAGGTTTGACAGACAGACTCGGCACTTTTAACACAGATAAATGAGTGAAAGTCTTCAACGGTGAAACTAGTGAAGGCTTTCAGCCAAAGGCTTGTGTGATGGTGTCTGCTTTTGAACTTATTTACCTATTGGAAGAGTGTCTTGATAAGCTTCTATGCTACATGCAGGATCAGTGGTTTGGGTACATAGACTAGGCTGACCAAAGAAAAAGGCAGGACTACTGTAGTCCTGCCTTATCCCACCTAAATACTCTTACTAACCGTACATCCTCTGTTCTCCTCTGTAGTCCCTCTTCCAGCTCTGCTTTCATTTTTTCCAAGTGTTCCTGCTGCTCTCGCTTTTTCCATTTCCGTTGCTCCTCTTTTCGCCTCCTCTCCACTTCTAGCCGCCTGCTCTCTGTCTTCRCTGCTCTTTTTCCCCCTGTTAATTTTCCTTCTTGCCATTTCCTTGGAGGAACCTAAACAGTGGCATAAATAATAATGCACTAAAGGCTGTCTGGCTGGTGTGTTACTAATGGAAATCCAAGAATATTTTGGCTTTGGTAGGTATGGTACTTTTTTGACCAAATGCATACTTTGAAAGTAGTGATATACGTAGGACCTGTGTTAACGGAGTTGACTGTTTCAGGTGATCATGGTGAATAAACTTCTATTTGTTTTCCTTATACAGGTGCTCACTTCCATGATATCTGGGTTTTATATTAATTTTTTTATTTAATATCTCAGTATGTCACTACTGAAACTACCCGATGATGGAGGCGACTTGGTGTAAGGCTGGGCTTTTACAGCCATTTGTGCCCAGCCACCTCCCTTCTCCCCATGTCTCCACATATGGATGATGCTTGGCCTGAATCAGAGCTGAGATGGCCATGGGGCTGGGAAGGGGCCTACGTGGGATGCGGAGGGACCCTCCTGTGGCTGCAGGGGTCCTGGTGTGCACCCTGAGGGGYGCTGATGGCTGAGGGGATAGCAGGGGCCATTTTGTGCCTGAGGTGGTGGCCATTTTGTGACTGAGGCAGCTGCTGATTGCGCTGCCCTGCTGAGGTGGCAGGTTGTGCTGTGCCATCTAAGTCTTTGTTACTGGCATTTTTAAGTTTATTTGGGGGATTTTTTTTCTTGTAGTCTTTTTAATCCTGTAACATGGGAGTTACCTCAGTGTGCCCCTTCCTACAAGTGCCACTTCTTACCTCTGAGGCCTCGCTGTTCCTTCCTGCTGCTGTGTGGGTGCCTCTGGCCGTGGTCGGAGGCAAGTGGCTTGATGCGAGGTGAAAGCTGTAGTTGCGTGGGTGGCTTTGGTGGTCCTCAGAGAAGGCTTCATCTTCCTTGGGAGGAGAGGGAGAGGCTGGGCAGCTGCTGCCAGCAGCGGAGCTGCCTGGTTTGTTGCCTCGGCCTTCCGCCCCCATCTTTGCTGTGGGCTCTGGAGTGGCTGCCTGCCTCTTCGCTGCAGCTTGCTCCCTCTCTGACTGGACCCTCTTCTTTCCTGTTGTTCTCTTCTCTTTTGGTTTTCCTGGGGAGAGAAAAAGACAAAAAAAAAAACTGTGGATCCAGATCACTCTGTATCTAGCTTGCTCAAAGTGCAAATGTTTCAGACTAGAGGTAAATCTTTCTACTAATGAGGTAACTTACAGATKTATGTAATTTTGTGCTAGGGCAGCAAACTTAAGAGCGAATTGTAAATTGGTTAAATCATTGTTTTCATCTTCAAGTCTCAATTGAGACTTGAAATTGAATTTTCTCAGAAATTGCCCTGTCATAACTTGGTGACTCTTAGAAGAACAKCTTGTATTCTTGATCTCTCTGCCCTTATCTTGTTTCCTACTCTGCTTGAAAAGAGCATGCTAAAAAATTATTTTTAATTGTCAGTGTTACGGGGAAACAGGTGCAAMAAATACATCATCAAAACTGAAGTGAATGTCCAAACAACTGCATAAATATTAAAACATTACTACAGACAGCTATTAATTGCTAATAAATTATCTTGTGTTAACTTGTTCTGCTCCAACTGCTCTCAGAAAAGCTAAGTCTGTGTAGATAAAATGGACTTATACTTCAGCCTTTTCTGTGAGTAAAAGGTAGAATCCATAATGTCTGTCAAACAGTCTGGGATATGAGACAGCTTTGTGCTGCCTCTGGTCTTCTGGATAACTTCATGCAAGTTATTTTCTCTTTCTTCAAAATTCTGTCTACAGAGTAAGTCTCAGGATAACCCAATTTTCTGAAGCTGGGTACCACTGCAATGCAAACAGGCATGTGTAAATAACCTCAAACTGTGTTTGCACTGTGAGTGCATGCTCCAGCAGACATGCTTGGGGTTTTCTGTTTCAACACTGTGGTGCATCTGGAGAAAACCTAGCTATGGTACCTGCTTTTTAATACAACTTGTAATTCTTGTCTTCTGGTACATAAAAACGACAACACAACCCCTTACATGTGTACCTAACATGAAATATAGTTGAAGCTTCGTCCTGTTAGTCACACTTGCTCTGTCTTGTTTGAGGCTTAATGGAATCGATTTTACTAAGTTAATTGTAACTATTCACAAAAAAAGCACCAACAGTAAAAATCTATAAATATCCCTCTCCAATTTTTTTGACCAACAAACAAAAGCATGGACGAAGTTGGATGGATCTTCTCTTTTTCTGTTTTACAGTAATATAATAGATTAATCCTCACTTTAGCTCCCATTGAAATAACTAGAAAATGGCATGTGAAGAAAACAAGATGCTGAATAAGACCTGCTTTTTGTGTATTACCCTTACCGACAACAAATTCTGTTCTGTGATGCGGCTTGTTCTTACTGCTAGTCTCTGTTTTGGATGTTGGTTCCATCTTTGTCAACTTACGACTGATGCTCTTTTTAGTTTTAGTCTCTGCAGCTCCTGTATCCTATGGGAAAAAATAAGTCACTGTGTGCTCATGATGTGTTGATGAAGGGAGTATTGATTCACCTCTTGGCAAACAGCATCTGTTCAAATCCTTGCAGCAATTTGTCAATTACCTCATAAATGTTGCTCATGAAAACCATATTTCTTCAGGATATGCATGCTAAACTTCACCACAACTGCTGCAGTCAACTCTCCTAAGGCAATCCTAATGAAAGGTGCTCCTATGTTACTGAACATGGAAAAATCTGTATGAGAACCTATCTATGAGACATGAACACAGCTTCAAGTTACTTTGCACTGACTGGTGAATATCTGCTGAAAAAAAGGAAACCCTACCTCTGAAAGTTAAACGTTTATGCTAAAATCACAACAGATTTATATAAATTGTATAACAAATTGTCTAGTTTGCTGTGTTGGAGGGTTTATCGGGTTTTGTCTTTTATTTGCTCTTAATGCAACTGCTCCTGCAGTTCCTTTTTAATATTTAATATTAGACTAGTTGTTTCTTCTACATAGAGACCCTACCATTTCTCTTTATCCTATGATGAGTCCTTGAACTAGTTACAGCAGAGACGTGGCCTCAAGAAGTACTTTGACCCAGGATTTCCTCATCCTCTGCTACTGTTCCTGATTTTGTTGTTGTTATTGCTGGCCCTATGAAGTGTTTTTAAAGAGGAATGATATTTTACTATTAATCAGATGTGTGTGTGTGTGGACGAGTTCTTCCATATACATACATCTTAGCAGCTGGTTATACATGATTTGATCTGCAAATGAGTGAATRTTGTGCTTAGCTCTACCCTGCTAGAATGAAGCGGATCTGTAGCACGAACCAGATGGCACTTAGTGCATCGCAGTCACGATCACTGTATTTGGAACCAGTGTGTAACATAAACATCTAGTCTATTGGTTTCTTCTGAAAGCCATTCTAGGTGAATGGGCCGCAAGTTTTGCTGCCATAGAACTTACAATAGCAAAGCTCTTGCTAGCTGTTTTTYTCTTGCTCTTGGCTGTCTTGAAAGGTGCATTTTCCCCTCTCRTGAACTTTTTGTCAGAGTTGCTAGTTCTTACTCCAGACTTTTCTTTCTCAGTTTCCTGGTGGCCAGGAGATCTCAGAAGACTTGAGTCAGATTCAAGCCCCTTATCCTGCCTTTAAAAAAAAGAGAAAAAAAAATGGGGAGAAAACAGTAGAATTAACTGCTTGGAAATCCAAGGCATTGCTACCAGTAAAAAAATGTTTTGGGGAAGTTATAGGGAGACCCTGTGGTTTTGTTTCACTCCTGCTTTTGCCCTCCTTCACGGTTGCTTTGCACTTGTGTAAGCCCTGTGACACCCTTTGAAATAATTTGTTGTATAATGAATATTAATTATTACTAATTTAATAATTATTAATTGTAATGGCTTAGTAGGTAGCTGCTTCTCTACTTGAGAATTGCTTGTCTCCTCATTACTGGGGAAACTGAGGCACATTATTCATGCTGCAGTGAAGAGTCAAATACTCATTTGCAGATGCCATGTGTGAATACTTTAATATTGTGTTTTCATTTGTGCAACACTTACTGTTCATAGTTCTCAAAAATACTTTTTCAAACTAATTATTTGAATTTTATTTTAGGAGTGAGGTGAATCCATAGCTTCCAGTGACTTTAGTAGCAGCAGTAAGTGCTCAGTTTCTCTGAATATTAAGCTAATAATAATGGTGCTTCAAGTTTCAGTGAAATAAGCTTTGTATAAGTGTTTTATGAAATSCTTTCTGGAAAGTCATGCTTTCCTGAGTATTACTTTAAGAACTGCATTTGTAAGTCACTAGCATAATTAAAAGGAAGAGAGTTGTTTTTCTATTTTAGGATGAACTGGTCTGAACAAAAAAAAATCTAGAAGACTTAAATGAAAAAGGTGTTTAAAAGTTAACGCTGTCATGTCAGAATATAACAAGTCACAAATGTTCACAAATGATAAATGTCCATTTTCAGCTTGGAATGTAGAAATTACAACTCGATACCAAAGCTTCATGTAAAACATTAACTTTGCTTATTAGAGTGAGCTAAGAGTCCAAGAATTACTTTAGAATCACAGTTCAGCATTTAATTCTATTTTCATTTTGGTTTAGAGATTTTTCTGCCATGTTCTTTTMAATTAAATGTCCAGGACTATAGAGAGCTATGGAGAATAATGTGTTAAGTATCTGTCTTCTCCCAATGTTTTCAGAGTTCTTGATGCTTCATTGATGCAAAACATTCCTAAATTGGGCAGAACTTCCCATTTAAGATGCCTTTGTGGTTGTCTTGTGTAACTCCATTAGTGTGAAAACAGTAGAACTTAATTCTTGTTGTTTTTTGCAGTGCTACCTGTGCCTCTTGTTTTTAGCAACGTATTTGCCAGAAACTGTTAGGTTTCATCTAAAATCTGTCTAGACTGAGCTGTATGGTTTTGTGTTTCACTTGAATTGATTTACAGCTAAAAAGCACTTTATAAGCGCTTCTTCCTTGCCAAGTACTAGTTTTAAGAAGTCTCATCAGGGTGCCTTAAAGTTTTTTAGATGCTGCTGCAGTTCAGTATCTTAATCTGAGGAGAGGAATCTGACAGGAAATCTCTCTCTGTGTAAACAGGAGGCAATGTCTGTCCTTTCTCACCATGAATATGGGCTGTAGAGGCCACTGTTGTTGCTGAGAAATTCCTCTCTGATGTTTCCCTGTGCTAGACAATGTGATAGACAATGTAATTAAATGCCTGACTGCAAACAGAAGGGCAGGAAGTGGAAACCTCAGTTGCATTTTCAGAGCTTGTCATGAAAGTTGAAATGAGAAAAAATATATATTGTGGTCTCTGTATCAACTTACATCTCTTCAGTCAAGTATACTGAAAGATCAGAGCAGGTTTTCAGTGGTGAAATTGTATATTCAGGGTCCCCTTGCTTGTCTGGATCTGTAAAAGTGAAAACCACCTTTTAGTCAGGTTAGGCCAGGCTGACATTTGCGTAGGGGAGCATCCCCCTCTGAACATCTGTGCTGCAGCTGGCACTCGGGACCATCGATYTCAGTACACAAGTAGCCAAACCAAAGGATGTTAGAAAAGATTTGGTTCTAAATCTGATGCTGTAAAAATAAATCGATTATTGTAACTCCTTCCCTTCCAGAGAAACCTGGAACTTGGTSGTAGTCTTTTGACAAAAGTTATGGATTTGATGGTCCTGACAAATGCATTCTATCCTCTTTTTCTAGGGTCACAAAAGGAATTATTTGGTTCAGAAACTAAGGYAGCTGGTTACATTTTAAATTGATTAAAAAATAAAGGGCAAAACATCAAAGTAACTTTAAATTCAGGTTTGAGTTGAAAAAGACAAACCTCACAATACTGGTGTTCTTTTCCAAATTTGGGGTGATTTTAGATTGTATTTAAAATTGTAAGGGTCTATTTCCAGATCTTTGAACCAGCGTTGAGCCTTCAAAGGTTGATAGGTGCAAGTTCTCTCCTGAAACTTTGTATCTGCTAGTAGCTGTAAAAGGACTATTTTCTTTAACAAAAAATGTTTGCAGGTGACCTGTGAGCCAGAATGTGAAGTTGCCAGAAGAACTGAGATGCGCAGTCAATTAGCAGACTTCAACAGTTGGAAAACTTCATTTTAAAAAATAAAAGATGATAGCTCTGTTCTGATCAGGCCTACTTCCCCAGCAGATGATTTATTCTGTAGCCTCTGTTGGACTTGCACGAACTTAAGCTATAAAGGTAAGCAATTTTTGGGCACTGGTAGGTTGCCTTTCCACTGTAAGTTTAAGGATGCAAATGGGGAAACATATCAGAAGGGATCTAATGCCTGGAGAGAAGGGAGTAGGATTTTCCCCRGGAAAAGCAAGCTGCTGTGCTGTATTCCAGGCCTTTCCCTGTAGGGCACGCCTGCGGGCCGGGCTCCCAGAGCACCGGTAGAGTGTGCTGTGGTTCCAAAGATGTGAGAAAAGCTGGGTAGAATATCAAGGATTTCTGTGAAATCCAAGTGTTTTGTCGCTGTACAGAACTTGTCTTAGAAGAATCTGTCTTAGAGTGATATTGCTTTCATATGCCAAGGGCTGTTTAAGAAAGACCTGAGAAAGATGCAAATTCCAGTTAAATATATGGCTATCAGTCTCCTCACTTAGGTGTGATGGGATCAAGTTCAATATAGGAAGAACTGCTCATGCTGTTTATAAAGTCAGTCTCTGTTTAGGTTTAGGGTGTTATCAGTTCTGTTGGAAAAGGCATGTCCTTAGTGTGTGAGGGTTTCTGGGCCCTGCCCCTTCCCTGTCCTCAGCATCCTCTGAGAGTGTCACTAGTCTCATCTTGGCTAGAAGACTGATACAAGGCTGAGAAGGAACAATGTACTCCCAACTCCCCATGACTGTAAAGCTGAAATGGGCCTATTTCTTTTTTGAGGCATGTATAGTTGCTTGGCAGCTTCCTGCCATATGAGCAGAAGCTTGTATAACTTCAGAGCTTGCACAGATTTCACCAGAAGACTTGACTGAAGCTGTAACTTACCTTACTGCACACTGGAAGCTTCCTGAACCTGGATGCTGTGTGACCTTAATTGGCAGATGATCTCTTACCTTGCCAAACCTTTCTGATGTGTGGTAATGAAATCTGAAACCAGGCAAGTTTTGCACAGTTCTAAATTTCATCACAAATCACATCTCTCACTTCTAATTTCTTGCCTGGGGGGAGGGAAAAAATACCAGTATCTTTGTCTCCAAAAAGAAGGCAACGCCTGCATAGTTCCCTCATGTTGGCTGATTATGTTGACTTAATCACAGATGAGAAAGGAGCCAGATATCAGCTTGTATGTGTTACTGACATGTAGGGCCCTGTACAACCTAAGGCCAGCTCTGAGACATTGGGAAACAAGCAGTCAGTGACGGTAGTGTGAAAAATGCACCTATGAAATCCATTGCGTTTTCCACYAAGAAAGTCCTGAAATGCAGGTAAGTTAGGGAAAGTACCTGTAGTCAAGCACAATATCTCTTAAGTACCAGGAAATTGTTTTCAGAAGATTGAGTTCAGGGATGATTGAGAAGCAGCAATATGCACTAAGGGAAGTTGAACCTGTGTGATAGAGACTGGGAGAAAAGAAAAAGTGTAAGGGAAAACTTCAAATAAATAGGAGTCTTTTCTTCCAGTGACAATCATAACCCTGAAGTGAAGTTTCCCAAGACAGAGTACCTTAGTTGCATTCCTATTTGATGGTCTGTCAGAAGCTCTTAAACCTTGCCTAGTTTTTCTTCTTGGTTTTTTTTTTTTAGGCCTTTTTTTAAGTTGTAGTAAATTTAAGGGTCTGGGTGTTACAGTGGTGATGAGCAACAGAAAATAGGGAMTACAGTCAAGGAATTCAGTCTTATTGCTCTGTACACTTAGCTGCTGCAGTTCTTAGAGTTTGCCTTTGCTGTCCCCCTACTTGTCAGAARTAATTCATTTTAAAAGCATCCTAACACCAGTGCTGAGCTTGCTTTAGGGCAATGTGCTGTATGGTCTGGATTTAGCTGAACTCTTCCTCTCACCTCCCTCATGGCAGCACTGAGGGCAAGAGTGTGAGGAGCACACTGGAGCACGGAGAAAGCATCTCCCAGACTGTCTGCAGCTACTGAGAGTGTGAGAAGGAAAGACATTGGTGCAGTTTTACATGATGCTTCTGCAGTGGTGAATAACAGTGGGAAACGCTCACAGAACTAGAGTAATGGGAGACTTCTCTGAAGCTATYGCCAATCAGTGAGATTACAACAAACAGTTTATCATGGAAAAACTTTTACTTAGATTAGTAGAATCTTGCAGCATTTGCGGCATCTTGGGATGTATCTTATCTTGCCTCTTTTTCAGTGTCCCTTAACACTTTTCACCTTTGTATGACCCTTCCGATTTGAGATTTCAAACTTTCAGCAGCAGCTTGAGCTCTTTGCCATAGTATCAGTGCTGTAGAAAATAGTACTGTGCCTTAAGAGGTCTAGGGATTTTTTTGGTAGTTTGTTGTAAGGAGAAGAAAAGAAAGAAACTAACATATAAGTGAGTTCTTTAGAAACAGCTCTAGAGGGAGGGAGCTTTCAGAGCTGGAATGTACAGTCGTTACAGGCTTACTAACAAGAAATTCTGTGTGTGGAGATCAGAAAAAAAGAAATCAACTAAGAGATAAAACCCATGCTGTGCAAAAAGGTGTGCTTTAGGAACTTCCCTGGTGGGAGCAATGGGTAGCTGGGAGAGTTAAGAGGTTTAGCTAACAAATGCTGGAGAATAACAGATAAGAGAATGAAACTCCCTCACTAATGTACTGCACTGTTTTCTTTAGTGTTAAAAACAGCAGGAGAGAACTGGTATTGCTCAGTGTTAGTACTTTCAGTTTGATACGCACAGGAGGGTTTTGTACATGTAAAGTACAATAGGGAACTAGGGAACATGTGGCTCTTCTACCATTTTCTTTGTTGAACTGTGCTCTGATCTCCTCCTTTCTGCTCCTCYGAGGTTTCCATACCCCTGAAGCTAGGCCTAAGTGATGCAGTGCAATAGCAGGGCCAGTAAAGTTTTCTGTGTGTGTTCAGGGGCCCCACATGGTTGGTAAAGACTTGTCTTAGAGTAGCCAAGAAGCAGTAACTGGCCCCCAAGGATGTTGCTTTACACYATATCTCTACTTAAAGGAATTGTTGTCACTAGGCTGATGACAAGCCCAGGGCAATGTGGAGGACATCATAGGATACGTTTAAGCCCCTGGGCTSTTTTTCCCCTTGTGTTTTATCTGTGTGATGATGAAATTCTATAAAATCATTCATTTGGAATAGAGAGTACAGTGGTAAGATGTTAAGCAGTTTAAGAGCAAGGGCTGGAGTCTGATGACAAAAGCCCTGAAATGCAARTAATTTAAAGGATTTGGTGAATTTGGTTGAGAGTCTAAGCAGAAACACCAAAAATGACTGGGAGAGAAGACTAGAAAGCTAATGAGCTTCCTTTTGGATGTAGTTTTAGCCRAAAGTGACTTTCTGGGATGACAGCTCTGCCTGACAGCTCTGTGATAACTTGAGGTTCAGTTAAAGGCAGTGTTGGTCTCTTCCTCCAAGTTAAGCTGGTGTAGCACTTGAAAACAAACAAAACCTTACAACAATTAAAGACTGTTCTAAGACTCTAGTCCTGAAAAACATGGAAATTACAAGAATGTGGTGACTGACTTTATAGAGGAGTCTGAACTGTCTCTCAATTGCATCTGTTAAAAAAAAAAAAAGCTAAATAGGTTTGTACCATCTTTGGACATGAACATTGATAGGCTTAATGAAAGTGCTGAAGCAGGATGACAGTTTCTTGTTAACTCTACAAGACTCTTCTAGGTATTTCCATGCTGCTTTCACTTGCTCATTAATGACCCTCTACTATAAAAAGCAAYCGAAGCACCAAGTCCTTGGGAAGACCTTTGCATATGGTCTATCAGATGCTAAATGTTCTGTTAGCAGTGAAGAAACACTCTGATATGATAATGTTTTTGTCTTGTTATTGTGCCCAGATAAATTGTAAGTGATCAAATTGTCTACTGCAAGATAACACATGCAGATGACACACTAAGCTGCAATCACTGTTGTCTGCCCTTCATTCCAGCCAAATTCAGGTTGACTTCAAAGAAATGCAGTTACAGATATAAGTAGCTCAGAAAAGATATTGCTGTCAAACTTTCCATGAACACCACTATGAGTAAACTGAAAGGAAAATGTTTGTCATTGGCCTATCATACTGAAAAAGCTGAAAGTGTAGCAGGAAGGAAGTTAAAATAACATGGCTTTAAACAATTGCTTCCTTCATGTGCAGGCTGGATAGCCCAAGGTGGGGAAGTGGGTTCCTTTGTGAGAATCTGAGCAGCTTCTTGCAAGTAGAGCTATAACAGGCAAATGAAATCCAGGGCTGCTTTATTAGTCCAGGGATTTCCTCTACAATCCTCTCCTTGTAGCTACATAGGAATGCAAAAGTAATTTCTAGAAGTGCCTGRTTGTAACCAGGCTACCTGTAAAAATGCTGCTCACTTATTATGAACTATGGCAGCGAGTTAACTTCATCTCATAATCAGGGGATTCTGCTCAAGCCTGGTTTGAGCACAGTGAAGGGAGCAGCTCAGAGTAACTTGAAGATCAGAGCTGTTGGAATGGAGTGTGGTGGAGTCTGCAAGTAGTTTTCTGTTTGGTGGGTCTGTGTTGCTCCTAAAAACTGGGGAAAATGACCTGAAAGCTGTATTAATGACTTGGACGTCATAGTGGTCCTCTACTTGATCCCAAGCAAATCTGAACCTGGAACTGCTTTTAGAACAAGCCAAACTTGATTTCTTTTCTCTTTGGAGTTGGGAATTGGTTGATGTGAGGGGAAGTTACTTTGCTAGGTATCAGTATCAGTCTGTTTAATCGAGCAATAAATAAGTAGTTATATAGAATCAAAACAAATACTTGCACAATTCCCTTTGAATTGAGGGGAATTATTTGACTTGGTATGAAATCCCCRTTCTGTAACCTGAAAACCTGTGACCATAAAAGAAATGGTAGTTAATAATGGAGGCTTGATTTCAATGGCAGCATTGTCTGAGTAAGGGCATCAGAGCTTATTTTCAGAGCACCAAATAAAAAAAATGTATATTTATTGGGCACTGAGACTTGACAACTCCCAGGGGCTTGTTAGTCTAAGGGCTTGTCTGTACAGGACAGTGTGCAATAAGTGTACTGTAAATCCATATTCCAGCTCCTCTGGGCAYTTGCAGTGTTTGGGTATTCCTAGTGTGCGGGAACGATGCTGCTGTCTGGGGCACCTCACTCTGCTTTGACAGTCAATGACACTGTTTAATACCTGTGCAGCAAGTAAATGCGGACGAGTCGAGGGGCTCCGAATTTGTACCCTGGCTTCTTCCTGCAATCTAGTGCAAGAGGGATGAGTGGTGATTCGTAGGATTGCTAAGATTCTTTGCCTGCTGAGATGACAAGTGTGATTCTACTGGCTTCTCAGAGGAGGGAAAATAGTATGTTTTCAAAAGTTCCTATGTATCAGTTTTCAATAGAGCTTTGGGTATGCAGGAATTCAGTATAACTCCAGTTGGAGAGTTATTTTGACGCTGACAGTTACTAAATGAACTTGCCTAGCTCTTCATCCATTCTGGATACTCAATTTCTTGAGCATGAAACTTTGCACAGCCTTTTGATGAACAGAGTTGAGAAAAGACTTTCAGATTTAAGTCCAATTGTAGATTTAACCTAACCTTTCATTTTTACGAGGCTAGTTTTAAGCCTGAATCCCTTCAGACAAATGCCTTTGGYATACATAGAAAAGGCAATGTTGAGAACCTGGAGAAAAGGGTAAGGGAGAGAAGGAGTTGTGGATATTGCTCTGATTTTTTTCTTTAATTTTTGTGGCAATGCTGGTGTTTGTGGCATTTAAACTGTGACTCTCAGACCTCAGGTAGGTGGACATCTATGCCTAGAATTCTGGTCRTGAAATTTTGCCACTGAGGAACCTGCCTGTTGGAAGAACTTTGATAACTGAATGGTTTGTTTTGCAGTTAACTTAAGGTGAAAGAAGGTGCAGCTAACATCTATTAAAGGGAAAAAAAAATGAACAGATAGAAAAGTCTAGCTACTTCAGGTTAATCTGTACCTATTAGCTTTGATTTAAAAAAAATCCTTCAAATTTATTGATGTGAAAATGTACCTTTTTTTATAAAAGAAATTGTGAATCTTGCACCTGTGACAGAATTGCTGTCCTCTTGCTCTTCTGCTTCAGGTATGCATGGTATGACGAAAGAATGCAGCGGAGAACCAGAGTGTGTCCTGGCCTGTGTGTCCTGCATAAATCTGAGGCTTCTAGAGAGATGATCCTGACTTTGCTCCCTGAATTCAGAAACAGTGCTCTTGTTTCCTAGATTTAAAAAAAAAAAAAAAAAGGAAAATTATCTGTAGGCCTGTGCACCCCACAGTGTGACAGACTAGCTATTCAGTAACTTACTTTCAGCTAGCTCGTATTCTGAGCCCGGTCTAGTTTCTTGTCTCATTCTCTTTTCCTGTTTGGTAAAAAAGAAACGCATACTAATGCAATGGTAAATCATCATACTTTTCCCAACTCTGCTGCTAAGCAAATGAGTATTACACTATCCAGTGCAAAACTAAAGCAGGATAGGAAAGACATTGCTGCTCTTATCTGATTATGGTGTGCACAGTGAAGGTTTAGTAACATGGCAGAAAGGCTGGGATGCTCCTTGCGGATTGTACCTACAGTCTAGGAACACTATTCAGAGTGGAGCTCTGTTTCTGGGAATTCCTCCTTAATCCTAAYGCTGTGAGGCTAGAGAATGAAGAGGCACTGAGGCAAAGGAGACATGGGGTGACTGGATGTCACCCATGGTGAGTTGTCTTGACCAAACGAAGATGGTGAACTGGCCAGCACTGGTTCTTGAGAGTTGGTTTATGTGATATTTGCAAACAAAAGTTTGCAGCCAGWTTAAAGAACTTGATTTTTCTGATCTATTGCAGTCATATTGGGAAAGACTGTTGTCCAAGTCRGATTTCACCTCGACCAACGGATGTATTGTGCACAGCTTGTTCCTGCCTGTGTTTGTAAGCTGTGCTCTGCACTGACCTGATTGTGAAATACTGGAACTCAAATCTGCTGTGTTGTAACTACGTGGTGAGGATGAGCCTAAAGAGACTGTCTGCCCTTGTACAAGGAGAATATAGCTGCAAGTTGGAAAATCAGCCTTAATAGGGTAATGCTTCCTCCTGTTTGGGGGAAGTGAGCCCCTGCTGAACTTGGATCCTTTGGGCTGTGAAAGGGACAGAAGTATTTGACCTGAAGTGACTTCCACAGGGACTGAGAGGGGGTTATGTCAGGCTGGTCTCGAAAGCAGCCTGGCTCCTGATCCTCTGTCCAAGTCACTAGACCATGTGTCTCTCTCCGTTCATGTTGAATGAGTTCTCAGACTGCTCTACACTTCCTCCCTTGAATAATAATCCTTAATGAAAAGGAAAATGAGAAAATAAAGTAATGACAGATAGGACAGAGAAAACATTGGAAAGTGAAGAAAGAAATGTCTGGGAGTAATAACAGTGCTGATGTTCCCATGTTAAAGATTCAAGAGCTTTTCACTTCTGTGGATGCAAAAGTGGTAGTTGCTGCAGCCTGCAGAGATTTGGGTAGTGCAGGGGAAACTTCAAAATCAGACGGTATGTTTCTGTATTCAAACTGTCCCTGTGTTTTTGGAAGATGAGTACAGCTCCCTTCTGCAAGGTGTGAGGTGGTCTCTGAGGTGCAAAATGTCCCTTTGCAGGTTTGAGCCTGTAGTTAATTAATCTGAAATCCTTCCTATCTGAGCTGGCTGGTTAAAAGAGCCTTATTACCAAGGCAAAAAAAAAAAAGGCAAAACTCCTAGTTATTTCGTCAGGTTTGTCTGTGCCAGGATTGCATGAATGTGCCCTTAGTGTCTGCTTTAGCTCTACTTTCGCTGTTCTTTTCACCCAAGCACGAATCTYGGTGACTCTAGTAGCTCTTAAATCACTTTTTCCTTCAGACTATATGTTTTTTTGTAACTACATTCACCTCCCCTGCTCCCTYTTCTGTTTTGAGGTCAGTTGTCTGTGACAGACACTATGTTCTATCTGGTACGTGCAACTAATGACCTCTGATTTTAGGGAACATGGTTTTAATTAGCTCTCTTCCTCTCCTCCGGTTGCAGAACAGAGCTGGCCTCAGGTGGAATTTTTTAATTGTGCAATTGCTATCTTTGTTACATGAACAGAGGTTCTGTTTGTATAGTGAACTTGGGGCAAAAATTGGACTTATTTTGAAAAAAATAAAAATGACAAGGCTAGTCCAAACTTTGCAGGGTAATATGGTCTGCAGGGGTCTGCGTTAGTGCCCCTGTGTCCTCCTGTGGTTGAGGAGGGTGCTACTGGTGCACGGTATGCAGTGCCCTCGTTGGCTCTGGCCAGACCCTCTGTACAGTGTGTTACAGCAGCAACGCATTGCTGAGAGCATTGGGGGTGCTTCTGCCTTCTTGTTTAGGCCCTGTGATATGAGGGGTTAGCTCCTTATATGAGCCCAGCAGGACCCAGATGCCAATGGGTATCTGCACCCAGTCTAGAGGCACTGTCTAGCTGGTTTAAACTTCYAGAAGCTTTGCCTTTGAAAGTAGAAATGCGTTTTACCCAGGCTATAGATAGCTACTGGGAGGCAATGACTCCTTTAATCATTAAAGATCTCTTCTCCTGACATACTTCTGCACAATAAGCCTGTACAGCTTGGAGCTGTTCTACTGTCCTCATTTTTGAGTGCTCAGCGGTGGTACTTTGTTGGGAGAAGAAACACAAGGGTGTTTTTCATGGGAAAGTCCTGTTCCTAGCACCATGGCTACCCAGCAAGCCAAATTCTTTTGCAGCTCAGAAGGGGGGATTACACAGGCTTACTGAAGAGCCTGCATGTTGAGCGTTAAATTCACAGCTTGAATAACCTGCCCGTGTACTGCAGTCTTGCTTCGTTTTCCTTTACACAGCTGTATCTCTTGCTACAAAGCTGCTGCTTGCAAGTTTTTGCTGGTACCAAGAACTGTTTTCCAGAACTTCATGGGCATTTTCCTGAGGATAGCATGTAGGTGGTATTTTTTACCTGAGGCCCTGCTCTAAGCTATTAAAATACACTGGAAAAAGCTATTTCTAGTTTGAATATACCAGCCTCTTATCTATACAACCCCCAGAATCTCCTATCTCCAAGGCAGTGGTTTCCAAAGTTTGGGTGGGTTGCTGTGAAGATAAATCACATCAGAGGCATGACCTTTATCCTTGGTGCTATTTAAATAGCTTAAATATCTATTGACTTTGTGCCTTGTGAATCCAGTTGCTTAAAAGTGAACACTAAAGAAAGGAAGAGTTAACTTCAGCATATCAGATTAGTGATATCTTCATGTATAGAGCACCACAGGTAAAGTACAGAGGGTATTTTCCCAGCAAATCTGCCCCAAAAGCTACAGTACTCTGCCTGGATATTTTTGAGAACTAATCAGTAAATCCACATGGAACTTAGTGAGAGAAAGCAGGCTAGTTAGTGTCTGTTGTAAATGCCAGAGATCTTAAGGAAAGGTGAAGATGCAAGCAGTGCACCTGGGAGTTTGTTCTGTCTGGAAATAAGTGCTTCTTGCTGATTCCTAAGAACTCCCTTTAAGTCATTTGTCTGTGAAATTTTGCATGTTTGAGGGAATTTTCTTTTGGAGGAGAGGGATGGAGCAGTGATTGCCTGGCTGAGGAAGTTGCAGTGCAGAGCACAATCGGTACATTTGACAAAGACATGCATCTGCTGTGACAGCCTTGCAGTTTTTGACTGCCATTTCAGACTGTGCTTTTTCAATAAGCAATAAGGCCATAGCGCTTTTGTAAAAAAATAACATGAAGAATTTCAGAGSTAGGACCTACTAGTGTTTTTGTGGTCACACGCTACCGTAGCTTTGCACTAAGGCTCCACTTCAACGTCATCTGAGAAGTTCTCCACAAATCCTGGCATGGTCCCTGGAAGCAGTGGGGCTTGGATGATGTTGAAAGGCTTTGTGGGTGACCTTGGAGGTACTGCTGCAGGTGAAGGAAAGTGTCCAGCTGCCAGCTAAGCCTTCCTTGTGTTGATGAGGACATGAAAGAAGTTGCAGGCCTTCTGTCATGCCTTACCCCACACTTGGGCTATGCTTTTGATATTTTTCATCATATTATTAYTCTGTTTCTCAAGACATTTTTTAACTATTTTCTCAGCTATTTCAATGATCTCTTTCCTAAGTTCTCCTGACTTAAACACTCCCAATTTTAAAAGATAATATCTCTATTCTGTATTTTGAAAAAGTACTGTGTACATTTATGATACTATAAAATAATTAGCATTAATGACATGGGAGCTCRTTTGGGTTACAGATTATGTTACCATTGGATTGCAGTGGGATGGGTAGCAACTTGCAGAGAGGTACCTATCCTGCTGCTGCTGCTTACATCCAGCAACCCCCAGCACTTAGCGTGGTGGTTTGAAGGAAGCTTAATTGTAAATCACTGCACAGTTCAGAGGTACAGTTTGTTCAGGATGACTGGCAGCCCTTGCTTACAACAGGCCCAGGGCTGGAACAGCAAAATTGTTGCYGATCAGGACTGAGCTGAGCTGGCACGGGGCTGTGGGAAGCTCATTTCAGGCAAGTTCTAGCTGGTGGTATCAGTGTTTGGCTTTCATGAGCATGGAGCTCAACTCTGCTGCCAGGCTGGCAGCTTCCCACTGGGATAATGTAATACAGCTGCAAGGTTGTTTTGGCTCTGTGCTAACTCTTCCCCATACCTTTATAATAGTCTATCTCCTGCCTTTCCCTGTCCAGTCATAAAAAACTCTTCTAACATTTATTCTGCTTTTAAGAGCTAGTAAGGGCATGGCAGTTGATAACATAGGGAGCCAACACCCTTCCATAAAAATGCACTTTTCAACAGTGAAATATGCTGCCTGTTGGGGAGCTTTCAAGAGGTGATTYTGGAGAATTTGTTTTTGCTTTTTTTTYCTTTTTTTTCATCTMGCTACCCTAATATCACCTAATTGCAGTTGGTGGGTTCCTCTGGCTATTAAAATAATGGGCCAAGTCTCTCAGAGCACAATAACAGGATAGTTTGCTTGAGCATTGATCTGCTTAGAGGGGCATGAAGATGAAAAGGTCTGAGACTGACCTTTGTAAGATGAGGCTTCTTCAGGTTCTTGGTCCTGACTTGTTTATAAGATTAGGGTTTGGTTTGACTCTGGATATGACTAGTCACTGGTGTTCAGTTGGATCTCGTTAGGTGTCACAATAGGTTTGTAATTATATTTTTTTGTTATTGTAATTCATGTAAGGGCTATGACAGAATGAGTTTCATTGTTTTAATCTAAATTCTTTCTATATATGTGCTTTCCTGCTCTTGAATGTCAATAATGGAAATAATTTTAAAAATATTACAGTAAGCTACTACTTTCAGAGCATCAAAACTAGAAAGCCTAATACAGCTTTTAAAGTGAGTACAAAGCCTTCTTTCAAGGCAATAAGGAAACTGAATAAGGGTAAAATCAAGATAGCAAACTGAACCCTGCCTTTGACTCAACTTTCTTGCTCAGAACCTGAACAGAAATCTGTCTCTGTCCCCCTTCCTTCCTCACATGATGCTTTTGTTTGGGAATTTGACCTTTAAATGCAAATGAAAATTGTTTGATTTCTTGTGGGAAAGCTGCAATTATGGATGGCTCTAAACCGATGCAGTGACAAATGTTAGTGTCTGCAAAGGCCGAGAGGACAGGCCGGGGTGGTGAGATCTGCCCTTTCATCTCCAGTAGTGACTGCCTTACTTTTGTGTGGCACCTGGGCTAAGGGAGAAATTTCTAAGATCCCAAACTGACCTAAAAGGGGTAGGACAAAGATTGCTTTTGTCTGCCTAATCACCTTCTTTCTTAGTAAATCCCCAAGAGTTTGAGCAGCAGTTAGTTAGATCTCTTCCCCTCTCCAGCCGACACAGGGAATTGTCCCTCACTTCTCTGCTAATGGTCTCTTTCTTGGTCTTTGCCCAGACCAGTCACTGTTGTTACAGGAGATAGTTTGTTGTCACCTTTGCTGGTCCCATTGTGTTCCAGATTGGTCGGAGAGCTTTCCCAAGGACTGTGATTAAGACTCGCAAAAGACCTGGGAGGATCTCTCCCTGTGTATGTGGTTTTGGGGGGCTTTCCCGGAGAGGCAAAGGGGAGGATGCAAAAATTGCCTTGAGGATGTGAAATAGGAAGGCAACAAGAGGTTAATAAGRAACGTGTATTGGAAATAACTGGTCCATGTCTGGAGGGTGCCAGGGTGCAGCCAGCAGCCTATAAAGCAGGCATGTGCCGGATGCCTTGGGTTCCTGGGATATTTTTATGAATGAAAGGTGCTTATGAGAGGAATGCGTGCTGAAATAGGCCTTGCTGATGGAGGGGGGTCTCTGCAACCTCCTTATCTCCCCTAGGAGATCTGCCCCTGCAGATAAATGTTTAATAACATTCCTATTTGGTTATCTTTGAAGATGATTGAACTAATGACCCATACTCCAGTAGATCCATTTGCAGTGAGTAGTACAGAGGGTTCAACCCTGTATTGCTGACTTAGCAAGACATGGTTTAATTTATTGTTTCACTGCTGCAGCTCTTGCTCACAGCTCAAGCCAAATGGTTTACCTGGCAGTGGAATCAGCCTGCCGTTCGGTTGCAAAAGGCCAAGGATTTCTTAGTGTATATATAAAAGTTAACAAAAATCACTCGTACCCTTGGGGAATCAGTGTGCATGTGAGATGCCCAAGACTTTGAGCTGCTGCATAGCTGTGATTTGTTCAACAATGTGTGGCAGTAGCTGAGTACACAAATTTCTGTTGTGAATACCTGTGAATATGACTGAAATGTACTTTGGTCAGTCAGTAATGCTCATGCACTCAAACAATGCTTTGCTGCAAACATTTGAAAAAAGGAAAAAAGGGGAGTTGGGGCCAAAGTAAATTTGTATCCCACTTCAAACAAATACCTGTGGAATTCTTTTTATTTGGCAAATGAAGCGCTCCTAATCACTTGAATGGGAATCTGTCTGGCTTAAGGAATGCGGTACCCTGACCTAAGCCCCCTGCTAACAGTTACGTCATGAGACCCACTGAACCATGAGGGGCTACTTATGCCCGCGAGCAATTTTATGGATAAATGTTTGAAATAGCAGGCCGAGGACAATGATTATGACTGCAGACCTTGATTTTTCACTGCAAATAACAGGAAATTATCAGAGGGCTGGAGGGACAGGGAACCCTTGCCATGTCTCCTGCAGCTGCTGTGCAGTTGGACCTGTGTTTTCTCCTTGTCTAGTGCCTTTGTAAAGAGCATTACTTTCAGAAACCCTGAAAAATCCTCCAGTGGCTGTTTACTCACCATTTTTTTCTTAGATAGAAATGTCTGTCTAGTCTGCATTCCAGGAACTTCCTGTAATAAAAATAAATACATAAATACATACATAAATAAATACCTCGGTTCTACTGTCACTCAATTATTTACTTTGTTAGAAAGATCTGTGGTTCAGACTAACAACAAACAAACGGATGGAAATGTGGGGAGAAAAACAACCAATTTTATTACTTTTTTTTAAGTATTGTTCCTGAGTTTGAAGTCTTTTATTGTCAGCTCAGGGATGAGGCTTTCTTCACTGTATCTTTTTAAACAAAGAATGTGTTGAGGCAGCTCTGGATCTGAGTACTCTCAAATTGTGGTCTCAGGTTCTGCAACTCTGCCAGTTACACTGCGTTCAGGACGTAAACTGAATGGTGACTGATGGGAACAATCTTCCCCCTGTTACTAAGTAGCCTTTAGTAAAAGGAGAGACCAAGTGGTGCCCCACCGAAGGACACGGCAAAACACTGCAAGCAAAAAGATTGCCTTTCAAAGCCAGATAATCCTGTCCTATCTTAACATGATAATGATTGATATATCAGAAAGGGTTTGCATCAAAACTGATGTGCTTTTCATATGCTTGATTCACAAAGCTGCTTTTTTCCCTCTGTTGTAATAGTGTAAAGCAAGCATGGCAAAGGGAAGTAACTTAGGAGTATTGATACTGTCTGTGCCATATTTATCCTCTGTAGTAARCAAGATAGATTTCTAGCTTCTAGCMTTTGTTTAAGATCATGCCAACATTTCTGTTTAAACCTTTATCTAAATCTATTTGTTTTCCTACTTTATCACCTTGTTTTCTCCCAGTTTAATCCACAAATTCAATTTAAAAAAAAATGCTCTATCAGCTGAGACCTGGTGTTCTCGTTTCCAGGGCTGTCCATTGTGGGGACCTTGCTGGAAGTGTCATCTTCTCCAGAATGACAAAGTACTGCTTGAGTTTGAATACCTGGACAAATCCTAAAGGGCATGTGTGTGCGCAAAAGTGACCAGAGCACCCTGAGAAAAAGAAATAACACAGGACCATGTTTCTGCAAGGTAAATTGTGTAGAAAGATATAGTATAACCAGGAGCAGGGAGAACAGTTAAGCTTTGGGGCCTGCAGGCCCTTCTTCTGGTCTGCTAATTACCTGCATGCTGAGTGCAGTGCARTGTACTGATGTTTTTCCATGGATGTTTTGTGTATTAGTTCATAGGGAATTTTATAAAGATATGGCTTATACCTTATTACTCATCTCTTGAATCAAAGAGGTTTCATGTGAGTAACTGTGAGGACGGGCTCCAGTTTCAAGAGGTATTTCAGAGTCTCCTGCAACTAAATAGAGAGTATCTTGATCAGGTTCTATATAGTTTCTGTATGTCTCTGATAAGAGATTAAAAAAAAAAAAAGAAAAAAAAAAGAAAAAAACCACGACAGCCCTGGAAACTTCCTCAATCTCTTCCAGAGCTGGCAGAGCAGAAGTCCAGCTAATATGAAAATAGCACCCACAGACAGCGTGGGGTTGGGACAAAGATGTCTCATGTAGCTTTTAGTGGCAGCTGCGTGGCACTTGGCTCAAGGCAAGGCTGGCCCCAGGTCTGGGCAGCCTCACACTGCTGGAGTAGCAGTTGTGTAGGGGTGTCTGTAGAGGGTGTGTGCAAGCACTGAGCGGGGTGGGCTGTGTTTGTGCTGGGCAGCTGGGCTCCAGGCTGGGCTATCAGCTGAGGCAAAGCAGGCGACTGCAGCGGGCTCTGGTAGTGGCCATAGACAGGCCGGCTCCGCAGCGACTGTCCTGGCCGCAGCCAGCGTGGGTCACAGTCACAGGCCCCTGTGGAAGCAGCTCCGGGCCGGAGCTGGCCAATGTGACTGTGACATTCCGCATCCAGAGCTCGCCCTCGCCCCTTTCATCTGGGACCTCCCCGCTGCTCAAATTCTTGCATAACCTCCTGCGTTGCATCTTGTTTGATAATCTTCAAGAGCTGCTGTGGAACCCAGGAATAACTTGTGAACTTTGTGTGTGGTTTTGCTTGCTCGCTAATGAATAGTCCCTCCCCTCCTGCCCTGTAGGCTCTCGGGCTTTCAAGGAGATAGCATAACTTCTAGTTCTAAACAGGATGAGGTAGATTGTTTCTTTATAATGTGGAATTAAAATAACATCAATTATAGTTTTGTGTCTTTTCAAGTGTCTATATCTTTTCTGCAATCTCCTAACATGAATGAGATGTAAAATGATCATATAAAAAGTCTGTTCTAATTATAAGCATATTTTAATCCCTATAAAGGACTATCCCAGTCACCTTGAAATCTCCCTCTGGAGAATGGCTGCTAAAAATTTCATGTGTCTTTGCTCTAAAATACTAGAGGGCCTTGTAGCTGCTTGTCCTGTAACAATGAATATCAATACTTTGTATATATAGGGCAATGARAAATCCTTGATAATCTTATAGATCAGTAACATATTTTTGCAGTAAGAGAGCAACTTGGCTCTTGTGACCTGATAACTTTAACTGGGGGAGACTGGGGAGYGTTAACTTCTTAATCTTAGCCAAGAGATTCACAAGGGATTTAAGAAGGGGGGAAAGGGAAATTCACTGTTCTCCAGGGAAGTCTGTTTCTGAATACTTTAAAAGTATAAATAATATTCAAAGGCCTCTCCTGTTTCAACATGGATTTTTTTCCCTCAGATTGTGACTAAAAGCCACTTGTTTYAAATAGTTGGTTCTAGCAGTCTGTTATTCAGAGACAAATGTGTTAAGAGTGTTTTGGGTTTTTTTTGCTGCTTAAACATTGACATGGAAGTTCCTTTTAATCAATGCTACTTTCTTTAAGCTTGATGTAAAAATCAAATTCCTTTCTGCCTTCAGTAAAATGACTGAACCATAAGCTCATCATTGCAAGAATAAAATCATTGTCTTGGGGCTTCGTTGGGTCCTCAAAAGTGAGCAGATGTAGCATGTGAAGTTGGGAAGTGCTGCCTGGCCACTCTCCTGAAATTCTCGGATACGTCCTCCAAGAGAACCTCTCACTGTCCTGCRCTAATGGCAGGTCTGCCATCGAGTCCAAGGAGACCACGACTGCCCTGACAGCTCAATGAGGGATCTGCGTTCAGGGGAACTCTTTCAAAGCAGAGATCAGAGTTGATAATAGCAATTAGTGGCAGGAAAACCATTTTTGTCCTTCCCCTTCTCTCTAAAAATAGGTGTTTTCAGCAAAAATCYTGTAGGTTTTGGCTAATTATGTTTAAATGGATTGAGGCGCAAAGTGATTTGGATGAGCATGTTAATTTGGGAACCTGGGAACAAATATTGTGGAAAGAAAATATTTAATTAATGTTTATTGTGGATTGTAGAGTTCAAGGGTAGATGCACTGGAGATTGTCTATTCTCATTTTCCGTTAATTACTGGGTTTGAAGATATGTTTTAATTAAGACACAAATAGCATAATGTGTTGATTTTCTCTCACAGAACAAAGTGTTCTAGAAAAATCCGATAATGAAGTGTGTGAACTATATACAACGCTTAGCCTTCTAGTTACTTATTGTGTTTTATCATGTTTTATCTCATTAAGTATTCCTCCTATAGCTCCTGCTTTCAAATCGTTATAAAAATGCTTCTCTTCTAAATAGATTTTTTATTATTAATATTTCCTTCAAAAACTATAGGAATCATAACAATTTTAAATATGAGGTAGCAAGCAAAAAGAACTCTATTTACAGTTTTTTTTTCTTGTTTGAAATCTAGATTCTTGAATATATTTGTATCTAATTTATATCTGGAAGATGCTTGTTTCCCCTTCCTCCCTGGTTTTAAAGTAATTATGGTTATAGCTGAAATACATGGAATGTTATTTTCAGTTGTTTATAATTTTTTCAACACTTCAGTATTGAAGAAAAAGACTATTACCTGTAACACAGTCTGGAGAAAAAGAAAAAACAAAAACAGTAAACCTAGAGAAAAATTTAAAGTGCTGCGTGCAAACATGAAATGTGTTTGTGCTTAGGAGCAGAGATTTGAAATCTGTAGGTGAAAAAGGAATAATTTTGTTATGAATGTGCCTCTTGCTGTTCTGTGAAAAGTCCCTTAGATTTAGCCAAGTTATAAGCCTTTGAGAAATATCGCTTTACATAGTTCGGGGAAGTTTGTAAAGGAGAGTTGGAAAACATCCATTAATAGTACTTTCCTATTTTTTCTCTCTCAATATTTTCCTCGGGATTGCTTGTCCTGTAAAGATACTTTATCCAACCCCATTGTCACTATTTATATGCACAYGAGACTTTAAAATAATAAGTTATAGTCAAGTGTCTTATGTAAGCATGTGTTTTTAGGTGATCAGAGGCAGTATTTTGCTTTTTTTCTGCTTACCTTTCAGAGCATSAAGGGTCTAATCTGGTTCCAAATGCAGTCTATAGTAGTTTTTCTGCTTGGGATTGTGTTCCAGCAGTTTAACAAGCTACACCCTATTAAGSTTTACTGCTATAATTCAAAAATATTGTTGCTATAATTCAAAAATCTCAGTGATTGTAGRAAATATTAACTTATGTTGCTGGACATTTGGTAAAAATCTGCCTCATTTTGATAGTCTCAGGCAACATCCTGCAGCACAAGGATTGTCTGCAAAATAACAYTTATGCTTAATTTTAAGAAAGGTCAGCCAGTCTCCAACTTTAGTAACGGGTTTTAAATGGTTTAAAACTAGTGGAGATACTTTGGCAAATATCTGTCCTCAGATTTATTGTCAGAAGAGATTGTTCATGCAGTTGCATTCACATGTTTAAAAATGTCATGCATGTGACATTTCTTATAGAAGGGATTTCTGTAGCTGAGCTAGAATAGTTTTTTTTTCTCTTGGAATTGTTTGAAACATTAGATGGTCTCAAAAAGAAATGGATTTCACAGGCATTTAGCTAAGTATTGCTGAGAGATGGGCTGTTTTTGTKTTTTAGGTCCATTAATAAAGCTGTTAGAAAAAAGACCAGGCTGTAACTTGGAACACTGTGTTGCACAGCCGAATGTATAAATCTTGATGCAAAATAGTGACTTTTTCTCTGCCAAAAATAAACTACTGTGTGTAGTGCATCCTGTGCAGCCAAAAGGAAGGCTGCCTGGGTTTCAGTAGGCATGGGCAAGGCTACCAGGTTGTTTCCCAGCCATGAGCTTGACTCCATCTGCATTAGTGAGATGAGGCATTTTGTGCTGCTTAGGCTAAGAACAACATCTCTGTGCTCTGACTCTGAACTCCCTTGTTTGTGGGTTTAATGAGACCCTTTTGTATTCAGGCAGCTCCCCTGTGAAAAGCAGGGTTGCTGATCCCTCATTTCCAATGCTGGAGATGTACAGGTGCTCTCTGACAGACCCTGCAAGAGGCTCCGGGAGAGGGTTTTGCTGTGAGAATCTCTGAAAACTAGAAGCTCTCTATTGGCCTTCACTATCATTCTTTGAAGAGAAATTTAATTAAAATGAACTCTCTGACTGCACATTGCCTGCAAATGTAGCAAAGAAGGGTTTGTGACTCCTCTGTCAGCTCCCCTGCTGTCGAGTCTCTCCCSCAAAGCTCTGTGTACTGACCCAGAGCTCTCCGCAGCAAACTGCAGACTGCCATGGGCCTGGGTTGGGTGATCTGGCCCACAGGTTTAATAATCTAGACTACCTGCTTCTGTAGGAAGCTCTTCCTAATCCTTCCCCCAGCTGCTAGTTGCACAGACCTACTCATTAGACCCCTTAGCTGTGCTGCACTTAAGTGAATCCCAGCACCCTTCCCCTTATTCCCTTGGAGCAGAAAGAAGTTCAGAGAGRCAAACTGGAATTTGCTGGTGTTTGTTTGACGGCTGCCACCCCTGGCCAATGTTTGCTCTGTGCTGTGGCCCTTGCCAGGACAGAGCAACCCTTCTCCTTTTCCCCTGGCACTTGGTTTTGGGGTGGTTGCATACCTTGCCTGTCAGAACATGATTTATGTTGTCTAGCTGAAGTGCAGAGCAGAAATGACTGGGCAGATTATAAACTAGTTGCCTCTCTTCCTTTGAGACTGCTTGCAGAGGCAAGGAATAGATGCTTTACACTGTGCAGATTCCATACCCTATAGGTTAACCTACCCTGTAGGTGACCATGCACTAACCCCTCCAAGGATGCACACTTAGCCTTCCTGTCACTTGGGACAGGCAAACTCACTCTGCAGGCATTAGCTTTGCTGCCCAAATCGGCAGAAATTACTCTCAGCAAAATATTGATACATCTGTTTACTTTTTTTCTAAGYTGTTTGAATTTTTTAACCTTCTGTTGGGGGGAAAAAGTAAAATAAAAGTTTTTCTTGGGTAGCTTGTCCTTACCTTCACCTGAATTGAAGCTGAAGTGAGTGGGAGCGTCCATGTCTTGGACAGACCCCAAAAAGTCCTGACAAAAGCCTCTTCCATCAGGAATGGTGATGACAGCTCCTACYGAAGTGCTGCTAAAATGCTCTTGAAAACATAAAAACAAGCAGTCTAAGTAATGCATGTCATCAAATGGAAACATTTATTACAGAGGCTTTTCACGTGCTTAAAGCCACTTCAAATAGTCTATGTTGTCATCTAGTAATTCAGAGAAGGATGAGGATCAAGAGGACTGATCTGCAACACAACTAAATGCRCCTTGATACTTTCTGAAAGTTACTGGTTTCTTTGTTTCATATTTGGGTTGGTTCTGTTTCAGTGTAGGAAGCAGGGGCTCAAAATGCAGCTCAGTATCATAAGCTGGGTACTTGTTTCTAAAGCTCAGGTACCACGGTATTTTCATGATGGTTTTATATATTTTGGGTGCAAGTCCTCTGAATATATATGCAAGTAAGTAAGTGTAGACTCATCTGGCCCCTTTTGGTTCTGTCTCTGAGCTCAGGCTGGGGGCAGGGGTGCTCTTGAGCACTGGAGAGTGGAAGAAAACAAGACCCAAGGGCTGGACTGTCAGACTCGTGTGGTGCTTGTGGATAAGTTGTCTAAAGCAGTTGAAATCCTTTTGCTTTATTTCCTGCCTTTTCAGTAGCATCTGGCACATGTGAACTTAAAAGCAACCCGCCTCCCTCTCCCCCTTTTCCCACTACACACAAATCAAAAATAAAAGCAGTCCCTAAAATTCCCATGACTCCCACTCAAAATGTCACATTAGTCTCCGAGGCTTAAACAAAAGCAGTAATTACGGATTCCTTTCCTAGAACAAATGTGTGTGGTGATGCCTGTTACCTTTTCCCTCTTCAGGGAGGCCGCTGTGCGCAGACCCTGCAGGGAGAGCTTTGGAAGTGCCGCCTGGGAGCACGGGGCTGCTGCTGGCGGCTTCGGCACCAAACCTGCTGTCCTGGGCTCCTGGATCCTCCTTCCCATCTGTAGGGAGCTGGACACCTAGTGCCGAGACCAGCTTTTCTGTGCGTGCTTCCATTTTTGGCAGAAATGGCAAGGAAAATAATGAAATGTGCACAAAAGAGGAAAACAAACAAACAAAACCGAGTAGTCGAAAAGCCTGTGGAAATGAGAATATACAAATATAAGGTAAACTTTTGTTTCCACATGACAGTTTCTGTCCACAGCTATCTAAACCTTCATTTTTGAGGTGTTACTTATTCTAAAATTAATCTGAATAAATGGACTATTTCATTAATTTAAGGGAAATGTAATTGGCTTTCATTAACCAAAAGTAAAAACTGTAGGAAATATTTTTGCTGCAAAATGTAAGAATATCAGGTAATGGATTTATAGGGGCATCTGGAAGGGAGTTCCTCTAGCTTCCTTGTGAAGAATGATAATAGGCACCACTTTTCCTTTGCTCTTAAAAATAGCTATTTTGCCCTGTATTCCACTGGGTGCCAATATGCAGTGTTGAATACTGAATTTTTAATGTTGATCACTAGCTTAGCTTAAAGAAAGCAATTTCTGCCTTACTGGCCTTAATAATACACTTAAAATACTTGATGCACAACCATATTTTCAACCATCTTTAGATGCACAACCATAGTCCGTGACCATTCTGATTCAAGATTTCGATTCCCCCAAACCCCTTATTTACTTAAAAGAGAAAGCCTTAATTAGGTTTTTGTGTTCTCTATGAAGGCTTTTTTTTTCTAGAAGATCTGTGCACAGTGAAGTCACATAAGTAGCTATGTGGTAGCACATAAAACAAGAGCTAGCTTTGAATGAGCTAGCTTGAACGCAGTAGATCATTTTTTCTCATCGCTCGTCTTTCCTAGAAGCTGTAAACTCTAAGTGTGATGCCAGGGGATGCTGTTCAATAGGGTACATATAGGACATCAAGAAAGTGAGCGTTTTTTCTGTGCTGTTCGGGGGAGGTTCCTGTTCCACGTGCACATTCTCTCTCCTGAAACGTCTCCTTGAGTTTTGTTTAGCTCAGACATTTTTGTGGTCTGTCCTCAGTGGAGCTGTGATAGTGCACAATGTTAAAGCACGTGCAATGTCTTCTACATCTTGTCAGAAGCAGCCACACTTCAACAGAGATTTCTGGGAATCATGACCTCGTATACATAAAATCTTATTTTTTTAAATGTGCTGAGTGCTTTGAGCCTGAAGCGTCTGTATGAAATAACAAATAAAGCGGCAGTACGAGCTGACAATGGAGCCTTGCTATCTGAATAGCGTCAGGTATAACACTTCAGGTCTATTAAAATAGGAATGAAATTATTTTGAATGATCTTATGTGTGTGTACAGTGAGCTGCTCTTTGCTGAACGTTTAGTGGCAAGTATCTTGAAAGCAGTCATTTCTATCACAGGAGTGGAGTTAGGATAACTAGGCTGTTGGGCAAAGGAAGTCTGTTTATCTGTGTATTTATTTGGACTGACTGACCTTTCTGGTAGTTGTTCCTCTTTCCAGCGTTTATCCCTCTAACTTCTGCCTTCCTCCTCTCCAGAGGGAACTCCTGGTTGCCGGTTGGAGCTTGGGGGAAGCTGCCTTGCTGTGTGCCTGCATATTCTCCAGGGCCCGTCTGGTGCTGCTTAGCTCTGCCTTCCAGCCCCGACGTGAGATCATGCAGGGAAGCAGTCAGGAAGTTCTCATGGTCAGCGACCTCTGCCTTGGATGTGCAGCAGAGAGCTCCTGGAGGAAGAGGTAAGTGAAATGCAGGTACTCGTCAGTGCTTTTGTGGCTTGTTCCCTTAACCAGTTTTGCAGAACAAAGTTTCTCGGTGGCTGCATACCCATTCTTTGGCTTTTTGAGACTGAGCTTTCCAAATACAAAATACGCTTTAGCTCTGAGCAACATCATTAATTTTTTTTTTTTTAATTCATGTCAGGAACCTGACAAATATGTCTTAATCTTTGCACTGAAAACTTGTGTAACAGTGTCCTGGCAATTGCTAAGTAGCAGAGCAAACAGGCTGGAGGCTTATTAGGAGCACATAGTCATGATTTATTTCAACATTTCTAATCTTAAAAATTTGGAGGAGGGAAAACATGCTTATGCTCCCTATGTGATGTGCGTTTATAGTAATACTGAAATAATTGTTTGAAATAATGATAATGTGAAACACTACAATTCTTTTATAATTTTCTGGACTCCCTTTCTTTTCCCTGTTACGATAAAATATATGAATTAGTAGCTGTCAATTTTCATTTTGTGGCTTCAGTACAGGCCTTTTTTTTCCGGCAGTCGATATCATTGGGCAAATTAAAATTACTTCATTAAAAGATGGATCAGCCTGAACAGACAGGCAACCAAGGGTGAGAGTCGTGGTACAAAGAAGGGAAGATGCAAGAGAGGACTGAAATACTATGTCCTGCGTAGTTCCAAAACTCTGTAAAATCCTATGTAGACAAGGGAGGAAGCAGCAGGAAACTGAGGAGGCCCAGGGATGAACTGATGGGAAAGGCAGGTTAGGATACTTGGAAAATTATCTGTTTTCAGCTTGCAAAGTTTGATTTTTAAATATGACATCTGTTGTTCAAGAGTCACCATCACGATAGATGTAGTGGAAAAAGTCATTACCTTTTCAAGTAAGTGACAAGAACATTTTTTAACACTAAAAACCTTATTTAAGTATAAAAGTGATTACTGAGAAACAGCTTCAAGCCAACCCTTCTCCATCTGTTTCTATTTTCTTATTCACTAAACAAGTAAAAAGCTTTTTGCCATCTCAAGTAATGTATCCCAAAAACTGTTATGCTGTGCTGGTAAAATCTAGAGAGATTTGCTTGGAAAAAAAACCCAACCCTTATTTCTTCTACTTGTTCTGCTGAAACGATGGGCCTGGTAAGTTGGTGAGGCAGAAATTTCAGGGGCAAATCTGAGCAGAGGAGGCCTGGTCTGGTACTTGTGTCCCGTGTTCTAGACTGGGTGTTTGAAAGGGGATGAGTGTGTGTTTATGACAGACTTGTTTTGTTTTCTTAAGGGGGGGGAAAAAAAAAAAATTGATCCCATCCTTCCTTCTGTAGTGTRGATGATTTCAGCAACAGGCTGGCATGGAAAAATGTGCATTAAAGGACAAGTGTGCAGTGCACTGGTTGCGGGAATTACTTATCTGCTGTTTTCCTTTCTGCTTCATCCAGCCAGTGAAATCTGGGGGAACATCTTGGGGATGCTTTCAGGGCTCCTTGCCTGAGCCCCCCAGCAACTAAGCCTGTTCTTGTGCTGGCAAYGTGTCACGTTGCACGCCAACCGTGGGAGGCCACACGGGACGTGCAAAGCTCCGAGATGTGCCCCGTGGCCACCTCTGTCTTTTCCTAATGCAATAGGGCCCTCAGTCCATGCGGGTCCCGGCAAGCAGCGCTCGCTCACATCTGATAAGGGCGCTCGACTCGCGGTGTGCGCTGCGTGTCCGGGCGCGCTGGCTGCGGCGCTCACCGCCGCCGGGAGGTAGAGATGGCTGCAAACGGGCCATGGGCTGCACTGGTTTGGTGTCTTTTTCCCTGCTTCTCAAACTGCCTTTTTGTTTCTTATCCTGTATTTCAAAGGGATTCTGCTATACAGCTTGGTAGTTCCTCACTTTGAAAAATGTGCTCTGCTTCTGGTTCTAGAGTTCTCCTGTTTATGTTTTTTTTCTTTCTCTAAGGTGGCCACCCCAACTGTATTGTGCGGGAATAGGTAAAACTTTGGGAAGTGGCAGATTGCCTCAAGAAAAGGACAGTGTTGCAAGGCAGCTCACTCAGTTCCTATTGCCGGAGGGACCTGGTTCATTCAGGCAACCTTTGACTAAGCAGCCTGAAATTTGCAGTGATTTATCTGAGAGGTTTTATTTTTTTTTTTTTTTTTTGTAAGTTTTTCTCCTTTGATATGAGCAGCTGAGAAAGGACCTTTAACACCTTTGAACATGAGCGACATGCAAGACACCTGCTGTGCAAATCCCTTCAGATGAGGAGCACAAGTGGCTTGCCTTGCTTGGCCACAGGCAAGAGAGCAGTCGCTCTGAGTTCCAGTCTAGACACCTTGCAAAACACTTTGCACGCAGGCCCCTCAGTGTCTAGCTTGTCTGTCGTGGTACCTTTTTGAGGCCTGGTCTTCAGGCYGGTCTGCATCTGCACAAGCAAAGGAATCACCAGCAGCTCCTTTGGGTTTTTGCTCAATCTCAGGTGTTTCTTATGGTGTGTGCGAGCCCTAGGTCTTTCTTCGAGGATTGTAGGCAACTTCAGCGTTTCTGGTATCTGTTGTGGAATACAAACCTAAGAGGTTAAGTGCCCCAAACAGCTTAATCACTTGTGGCTTTACATCTTTTTCTCACTCTATAGTATTGTGAAAGCTAACTTTTTACATATATATTTTTTTTTGGATGGCTTTTCACCTACTCTTTTCAAATCTAGATAAATAATACTCCTCATAAGAATGCTTGTATCAGGTGGTCCGAGAAACCTATGAGCCCAGTACTCAATCTCAGGCCATGCAGGGAAGGGGCAAAATGACATTATGGGAATGGAGTGAGCCTCCTATTGGGGGAACTCTTCCTGCTTTTGATGATCTTGGGTTTCCCAAGTCAGCAGCTGCTTCTGAGTTGTGGCTCTGCTTCGGTTCCTGCTGACACATGCTCCTTCACACTGCATCCTATATATGCACTCACACAGACTTAACATAAAATAACACTGCCAGTCTGATTTATTTTTGTGCAAATCTGTGATATGGGCCTTCCATTAAACATTGCAGGAAAGCAATCAGATCATGTTCCTTTTGCCTCTTTGAGGCTTTGTGTTTTGAAACTCAGAGATAATTCTTAAGGCTGTAGTTCGGTCATGTATTAGCTCTATCTATTATTCTTATTGAACCYTGAGATCTGACTTTTATCTCAACCTGATAAATAATGGAACCTTTGGCTATTAGAGTGAGGATAAATACATAAATAAAGAGGAGCAGTTAATGAATAAGTACCTGGTCAACAGAGATGGCAGTGAGTAAAGATACCTGTCAAACCTGCAGCACCATAAAAGGGAGCACGTTTGGCCTCATCCAGCATCTAAAGAATTCCCCCCTGGATCCAAAGGGGGCCTTGTTAGTTGGCAGTATGTGGATTCTTGTCTCTGTATCCTGTTTTTATCTAACACAGCTGTGCTATTTGATTTGATTCCCTCCTGCAGCAATGCTTTCTGGAAAAGCAGCTTCATGGAGAGGAGTGCTACAGCACTGCACTAGAATTGCCCACTGGAGGAAGGCAAGATAAAGAAGATGATCCAGTATTATTAAGGAATAGCTAACTATTAAAGCATGGGCTTCTCCAGAGGAATACTGGAGAGGAAAGTAAAAAGGCCTCTGGTAGAGGCCTTGAGAAGCCTCACTGCTGCCACTACAGGGCATATTTCTTCTCCTGCCATTGCAAGGCCTATGGTTTGTTGATTGATTTGTTTTTAAACCAGAGCAAGTCTTGATGAATTTATACTTGCAAGTAATCATATCAAAGTGCTGGGCTGACAAATCTATCCTGGGATTTCTATCCAGACCTCATTTTATTCTGACTTTCTGGCAAACACCAGCCTTTTCCCCTAAGGCACTTCGACTCTGCTGTCTTTTCTACTTCTGGATAGTCTCTTGCAGTCTCGGACTCCGCCTCAAATATGTCTGTATCCTAGGACCTGGTTGTGCTGCTGGTGTCCCCTGGTGCTATTACAGCACGATTAAAATATGCAGTGTGGCTGGGACCTTGATCATGTTGTAACAGGAATATAAYCTTAGACACAGAGCCCGGTTACAGTGCTGCAAGGATGTCAGGAGCAGCCCTGCTCTGCTTAGGAGCATGGGGTGGGGCTGGAAGCTCTTTTCCTTGGCATCGAAGCTATTTCTAGCCACTCCACTTGCTGCTGTCATAGTGCAAGTGTCATTATCCCAGGTACCTGGCTCAGCCCCAGAGATGAGCTTACACATCCCCCTGCACAGCCTTCCCAGCATCTTGCTGCAGTCTGCAATTCCAAAGAGTTGTAGTCTGCACTTTTTAGTTTCCTCTTATTTTCAAAACCTACGTATTTGCAGAGTTGCAAGTCGTTATCATTCTTATTCAAAAGAGTTTGTACTTATATGTTGTTACTTTGAGACCCTGAGCTCAGACGCCAGTCTCTAATAGGACTTTTCCTTCAGGACAGGCAGTCTACCAATAAAGCACTAACTTCTTCATTTGTTCCATTTTGGCCCTTTCCTGGGATGCATCCAAAGCTCATGAGTATCAGAGAGAAGATCCGGGACCAGATGGACCCCTGGTTTGTCTACTCAGCGCATTTCCTGAACACACCTAAGTTGTGAGCCCCAAGGCCAGCTTATAAGCTATTCCACCTACTGAAGTATTTAAGAGAAGCAGAGACCTTTATCTGTTCCTCCCTTGTTGCATCTTGCTCTGAGCCCATGGCAGATGGAACAGGAGGAAGAAAGCTGTTTTCATTAAGTCTTTTTACGTTAACATCCTGGCTCTTCCTGTGTCCTTGTTTAGCTATGGAGGAAGGAGAGAGAGCGTGAGGAAGAACCGCGGTTAATCACAGGTTGGTGCTGCCAGCGAAGGGACTTCTTATCCTGCCCCTGAGCCTAGCACGAGCACAAAGCACTGCCCCCCACGTGCCACTGCGGAGAGGGAAGGTTTCCTCATGTAACTTCTAAATGTGTCACGTTGCAACAGTGCTTCTTTCCTCCCAAACACTGCCACACACAGCCAAGACAATTTCTTTATATGTACGTAGGGATTTATTTTCCCTGAGCTAACAGTGCTCAGGCTTAGCTAGTCAGAGCTAACAGTGACAACAGTGGCCATCAAATCAACACTTCCTCAAATGCTSCCTGGTTATAGCACTTGCCATTCTTCAGGACAAGTAGGCCTGCTGCCTCGTGGGGAAAAAYAGTATTTCTTACCATTGTAGTACGTCTTCCTTTCGGGAAAATAGCCTCCATAGAAAGTGGAGTGGGATTTCTCACTCAGAAGATGAGAGATGTGGATGACAGTGCTCTTGACAAAGCCCTCCGTGGTTTTCTTCAGCTTTTGGTTGTTCCCTGGATTTTCTATATGGTGCTGCTGATTCCTCTGAGTGTGGCTTGCTGTAGATGAGGCAACCTGGAGCCCTTTCCACTGTGTGCCCTAGGAGAGACCAGGAGGAAAGCTTCCATGGGAGCASTGGACAGAGCGCAGGTTGCTCATTGTCTCCCTGGGCTGATTCCCACTTTGCCCTGGAATTTTTGCCCAATACTTGAAAACAGCCCTCATTTTTGACAAACCTTTTTTTTTGCAGAAAGCAGACGCTTTTTCCCATGAAGCTGTGGTTAGTCCAAAACTCAGTTTCCAATCAGAATGATCTCTTGATGGAAGAATTTCCCTGTTTTCTTTTAGTCTGGTTTCTATTCACTTATACCAGAGGACTTCAGTTATTTTAGTGTCTTRTTTTTATTTAGAAACTATTGTGAGACTCAGTCTTAGAAGGAAAAGTGTTTTTTTTCTCCCTATTTTTTTCTAGCTGAAATGCTCAAATAACCTGCTTTGCCTTTTTTTTTTTTTTTATATATATATTTTTCTTTATGCTCTGTGCACTGTTTGTCCCTTGAATTGTTTTTGATCCCCAGAGAGACTTGGCTGAGGTATCAGTGGCTTTAGTGCTACAAATTAGGATCCTCTAAAATGTGCCACTTTAATGGATACAGTGATGCAAGGTGTTTTTTTCTTCCATGATCTTGTTTTAATTAATAGTTTTCAGTATACTAATTATATGTAAGCAGGTATCCAAGTCTTGCTCAATGCTTCTTGAAGCACAATGCTACTGAGAAAAATAATTCTACAGTTCTGAGGAAGAAACTTTAGGACAAGGTATCATAAACTTCACTTACATTCTATGCATCTATTCAGCACTGTCAGACCCAAATACCTTTTTTCCCCCCATTTTTGGATGTTTGAGGTCTCTAAACACCTTCCAGCACATGCCAGGCGGTGTGAGTGCCATCTGCCTTGTGCTGAAGCTGGCACTGTTTTTGCTGTGAAACACTCTGGGTCCTGCTGCTTCAGTCCCAGTCCCGAGGCACTCTGAGCTGCTGAGAGGCTCGGGATGGAGCGGGAGCAGCGGGTATCTGTGGGGCTGCTGGGCTGCTTGGGCTCCATGTCGTGTCCTGTGTAGCTCCCAGTTTCTGCTCTTAGTCAAGTGCCAAAAAGTACCTGGGTTTTCTCCTTGCCAGGGGTCTCTTGGCTTTCCTGGCTTTCTGCAAGCTTTTGTCTGCTCCCAGACTCCTTTAAAAACAAGTAGCTCTGGCCTGTAGGAAGAAGAAATGCATGGAGGCTGAAGCAGAAGTGTAGCACCTATGCGCATCAGAGCATCTAATTTATTTAGGGTCATGTTCAGTGCGTGTATGTCCCTCTGCAATGCCATCTTGTGAGACAGCAGGTACTGAGTTCAGCTACAAGAACTTGATAGATTGTAGATTGATAGAAGAACTTCTTTCAATCACTTAGTGACAATTAATTTATCAATATTAGGAGTTTATCAGTAGGTTGATATGGGTGGGCTTTGGCCTGCTCCTGGTGACAGCAGTTAAGATTTTCTTGTGCAGAGCATGGAAAGCTCCTTGTTTGTTCTCTCAGTGTGCATGGGCACAGGCTAGGTTATAATCTAATTGAGAATTCATGGTATATACCAGGAAATGGGGTTTTGCTTCAGTGATTTTGTTTTTCTTTAAGGTGTTGACCAGTACTTTGGAATTTAAAACTCTGTATCCTCAAGAAGGCATAGAAACATAATTTGAATGCAAACTGTATTAAGCGTTCACATCCTGTATCCTAGCAGGAATTTCACCAAACAGGGGAGGTATTCATTGAACTAGGAGCAAAGCAATGTCAAGTCAAGAAGGAAATTACTATGGAAATGAGTTTAAAAAGCCCGAGGCAGATGTAGGGAGAGGCACATTGTACCAGGAATTTTCCTCACACTGTGTCTAGCTTTATGGGCTTTCCATTACAGCAGCATGTAAGAAATCCTTGGGTTGGAGCAAAGCTTCTAAACTTCAGCAGCTTGGAGCTCTTGCCACAGACCCACTGCCCTTTTGAGGGGAATTTGAGGAGAATATCCCACTGGGGTGGGATAACTGCTCGGATGAGAGTGGTTGCRCTTGGGTCACCCCAGGGTTTGCTGAACCCCAAACCTCGTCTCTCTTGATGGCCAGTTTAGAAAAGGGTGTACAGATGGGGAAAGCATCACTGCTAGTGATGCTAGCATCACTGTTAGTCTCTCAATTTGGCAATGTGAAGCTGACAGGATCTATAAGCTGTATTTCTATAGTAGTCCTATAGGCTGTATATGTCAATTATTTTTTATCTGCCGTGGGTTCATGAATGTTTTTTGAATCATGCATCTCGCACATCTGTGTCTTGTGGCAATAAGTTCCACAGTTAAACTGCACACAAAATGCAAAACATTTTCCCTTTCCTTTTGCTCAAAGGTAATGTGTAATTTTGCCAGCATTTTAGATCAATGGTGAATAACTTTTCACCTTCTTTTTCTGTGCTTTCAGTGATTACATAGGCTTACATTTTCTTTTTAAAGACATTTTAAGCCATACCTATGTGGATCTGTTGGCTTAGTTCATTCCAGAAAGATGGTAGCACAGGCAGAAAGTGATATTTTCCAGGGACAGCAGACAGGTCCTGCTGAACCTTTCCATGAATTTGGGAGTATTCCTGAAACAATAGTGGATCCCTGATATAGCCTGGAATAGATTGCAAATAAAAGATAGAGTGAGGGAGAGCAAAGAATGTTAATCATATTGGTGATAACTAGTCAAAACCCCACTCTGTGGGAGTGGAAGAAGGTGGTGAGTGTATGAAAGTGTCTATATGCTTCCAAACCATGGTAAGGAGGGGAATAGAAGGAATTTTGAAAAGTGTAATCCATTCCTGTCCCTCAGATATTGCTAATGAATAAATTGTAATTTTTCTCCCCTTCTTTCATTTTGCTTGTGAAATATTTAGAGAGAAAAGAATTGAAAAAAATCGCAAACCAGAAACAACCTTTTTTTATTAAAGGCTGAAAAAGTGAAAATATTTAATACAACTTCCCCCTTGCCCTCAGTGGCTCTTTTTCGCATTTTAAAGTGGTTTGTTAGTAGGTTCTAGTTATGGCAGGAACGTGAGTGTCTGTTGCAGAACGGTTCTTATTCGACTACTGGTCTGTGGCACCAGAGATGAGACTGAATGCTTGCCAGTTGAAAGCTTAAAAACTGGTTTGGACATTGAACTAGGGAAGTTGATATAAAGTGAGGTTGTAGTAGGAGGTGGTCTCTGAGTAACATCCTAATCATGCTTATGTATCCGAGCTTTGGAGTTGTCTTCTGTATAGCTTCCATAAGCAAACCGCATCCCAGATTTGTGGGAATATAGGCACTTCTGTGCTACTATATCTGCTTTTGTTAAGTCTGGAGAGCATGGGGGTGAGAGTTTCTGTATTGGAGAGTCCCTAATGTGTGTCACTTTTCTGTATCACGTGTAAGAAAATTATTAACTTTCCCCAAGCACTCTGTGCTATCATTTTGAACACGTATGTTATTATAATATCTAAGGACCTGTTCAACTTCTGGTATCTCATTTAACTTGAATGGAATCTGGTTCAGACTCCAAATCTTGTGGATTCTGCAATTTTAGAAACATATTTACTGTTTGCCTTCTCAGCTAGGAAGAGGTGTGTGCATGAGTGCTTATTTTCTTCTTTTAGCTCCCTCCATAAAACACAATAGATCTTCTACCCCCCATAACCACAGAAAAATATGCATTATCCTTGAACTGTAAAAAATCTTAAATTTAAATGTATAATTAAAAAGACTTTTCTTAGCTCAGAGTGTCACTGACCTGCACACTGGAGCCTCTCTGTTAGGCTCCGATGCCAAGTTCGGGAGAGTGTGAAGAGGTACCTCCTGGCCGAATAGCCCGGGCGAAGTTGCCGCTCGCTCTGGGCATCGGGCTGCCTCAGGACATGGAGGTGGGGCTGCCACGGTGGTCCTTTCTGCAGCAATAACACGTATGGCAAGAGGTCAGTGTCCCAGGTGAGCTGGSCAGAGAGCAACCTCATGAGGTTCAACAAGGACAAGTGCAGGGTCCTGCCCCTGGGCAGGCACCAGGCACCAGGACAGGTGAGGGGTCGACCTGCTGGAGAGCAGCTCCACGGAGAGGGACCTGGGAGTCCTGGTTGACACCAAGTTGCCCGCGAGGCAGCAGGGCCCTCGTGGCCAAGGAGGCCAATGGGCTCCTGGCTGCATCAGGAGGACGTTGGCAGCAGGGCAGGGAGGGGATCCTGCCCCTCTGCTCAGCTCTGGGGAGGCCAAACCTGGAGCACTGGGGGCAGCTCTGGGCTCCCCAGCACAGGAGGGACGTGGAGCTGCTAGAGAGGGGCCAGCGCAGAGCGACAGGGATGATGAAGGGAATGGAGCATCTTTTGTATGAGGAAGGACAGAGTGAGCAGGGCCTGTTTAATTTTCATTCCAAATTAATTTCCAAATGTCAGAATTTCATTCCAAATTAATTTCCAGATAAGGAGAAGACCTCCTTCCCTGGAGGTCTTCAAAATCTGCCTGGATGCCACCGTGTGCTCTGGGTGTCCCTGGTGGTGCCGGGAACTTGGACTAGATGATCTCTAGAGGTCCCTTCCAATCTCAACCATTCTATGATTCTAATACCACATGGCCAGCTGCTGGGGAGCTAGCAGATTCTGGGCAGTACCTGGACTAGGAGGCCATGCTGGGCCTCTCGGGGTGCTTTAGCAGGGCCTTGCAGCCACAAGAAGCAGGGATAAAATAGCAGCTGCCATTATAAAGTTTGAAAGCTGCCACAGGGACRTGGGATGACTCAAAATTGAGTAATCGTGAAAAATAACTTTGGTTTTCAGCTCCCCTCAGGTACTGAATTGCATTGAGAAAAGCGTTTGGGTGAAAATCCAGTTCAACATCATTTTGAGATGACAGCCGGGAAAATTCCCGTTCAGTTCTCAGGGCATCTCAGCGTATCCTGCAGCAGATTTGAGAATATAAGAGCAGATTCACCTGATTCCTCCTAAATGAAAACAAGTGAAGAAGGGAACTGTTCTATAAATTTTCTGCATATCCAGATATAATTCAAAATTCTCCTGCAAGCCCCATGTAGTAGTCCTTAAATCCTTAAATCTAGAATTTTATTCTGGAATTTGTGCAAGAGCTTTCACGGGCTCTGATGCTCAGAAGAACCATGTGTTCCCTTTGACCTGCTGCCTGGAATCGGCAAATGTCACCACCAGCCTCTCTTCTGTAACTTTAAGTTGTGATATATAACAGGATAGCSTTAAATCCCAATCAGAAGGAGAGAATTCACAATAGTGAGTCTCTCTGCTGACAAACAAGTCGCAGCTTCTTCCAGCTCAGCAAAGCCCTGTTCTGGCTGGGGGCAGCAGGATGGGTTAATGAGRCCCTGCTGGCTGGGTCTCCTGCAGTCCCGCTTTGCGGACCCCCACGTCCCCCCCGCTGAACCATAATTGTTTGTGGCAGGCGGCACATGATTTCGAGTGTTTGGTCACAGCAGTGTTCGTTTTCTGCTCTTTTAATCTCTGATGGATGTTGCGCCTGGCTTCCCTGATGTGGTTCCCGACACAGTAGGCAGTGATTTCCTATAAGATGTTTTGTCTCGACTGCAGAGGTGCGGAGTCCCTGTACGGTGGGCAGTAGTTATTAATGACATCCCAAGGTTTCCAAGGCGCAGGCTCTGCCGTAGACCATTAGAACCTAATCTATTCCGAAATGTCAGATGCAGTTAAGCAAGAGCTATCTCGATTGCACTGAGCCATTCCTCATTAGCTCAGACTCTGATGAGAAGTCTGATTAAAGGCTTTCTCTTTGCAAAGGTTCACTCTTTATCTCTGAAGATAGAGTTATTATGTAAGATGTGCTCCAGCTAGCTTAAGGCTGACACAGATACTACAACTGAAATGTATTTGTGTGCATGTGTCTGCACAATCATTCCTGCCCTTGCAGTGCCTGTGTGGGTTCTGAAAATGCCCTTAAGAAGAAACGTGGAAGTTGTTCATTTCTGAGCACGAGTGGGGTTAAGTTTTATGGCAGCCTTCAAAATAGTTGATTGGAATTATTAGTATGCATGTGTATAAAAGGTTTAATTTTCATAGCATATGTAAAGCTGTAGGATTAAGATTTCAACAGCAATTTGGGAGAATTGCTTGGATACCAGATTCTGCCCAGAATGCCTGGTGTCTGACATCACTGCAGCTTGCCAAATTGCTTCCTGTGATTTAAACATTACTCTTGCTGCTTGCTGTCAGCTACGTGACTGTGATAGTGCTGAAATATTTGAGGCATTCTCAAAAAATAGGACCATCGAGGATGCAATTGCTGAGGCTTCCAAATGACTTTGTAAGCTGGAGTTCCTAAAGATTTGAGGTTTTCAACTTTTACCCTTGAGTATTTTGCCATTAACTGTCTTGTGTGCGAAAGGTTTGCAAACATCTTGTAGCCTAATGCTAAATAAACCCAAAGTAAAGACAGCTTTAAGAAATTATATGGAATTCAGAATTCTTGTAAAAGGGATTAAATTGTTGTTTCTAGTCTGGCTCACATTAATAACTACTAAACATTCCTSCCAGTTGCTGGATTGTGTGTGCACATTTGTGTGTGAAAGAACATCATGTAGGTTGGTGATACCGGTTCAGATGCTGCTGAAGAGATAATTTGTTTAATTGCTGACAAGCTCTAGTAGGAGGCAGAGCTCTGGGTGGCAGTGGCATTAATATACTGGTCTCTGCAGTGAGCTTGTAGACCTCTCTGTTTTAATCTTTTTTTTTTTTGGTGACCCTGTATGTGTCAAAGTTAATTTGATTTTGTTCAATGATAAAAAGATTTCTATCTATTTCATTGCAAATATCACRTAAGATGTAGCTAATGATCCTGATTTAGCCTCTCTGTAAGTGGCCTTTGTACAAGTGAATGAAGTTCCCTTTGGAACTCTCAGATTTGCTAAGTCTTGAAAAGTTTTTGGACTGATCCTTTTTTGGGGTAGAGCTGTTGAGGCAGCCAAAGGCAGTAGCAGGGCATCTGGGGGCTGCTTTTAGTGATCTCTGAAAGTAACAGCCACAAGATTTAGAGAAAAGCACTGATTTGTGTGGATTACAGAGTTGTCTGAAGACTAATTTGTAAGTGACTTTGCCTTTTTTTAATTTTTTTTTTCCATGGGCTTGTTTGCTGTTGAATCTCCTGTGCAAGTACTGCAGTTGTTTGAGGCAGCTGGGTTTTTTATATATTTCGGTGGTGGTGACCCGATTTGGTTAAACCTAAGTCTTCTCACTCCTGGGCCAGTATTTAAATCCCCTGCTCTGTGTGACTTTCAGCAAATCACTTATCTTCAGCCAGCATATAAAGGAGGAGGAAAAGATCGGTTCTGCACATGAGGTTGGTGGCTGCTGAATACCAAGATTTGTTTCCTCTTCTTGAATGAAACACAATAATATTACGGATAGACAGTTGACCAAGGAAAGGAAAGCCCTAAGGGCTGCGACCACAGGTTGTTAAGATGCCTTGCCACAGACTCGAGGGGAAATAGTTTTGTTGCAAGTAATTTATTTCCCAATTAAAAGTTGAATTCCTCCTTGCAGTGCTGTTTTTCAGGAAATATTCACGGGGTGTTCTCCGCACACCTGCAGTTGTAGTGGGCTGTAGCTCGGCTCCAGAGCGGGTCTGCATGCCAGGGCTGTGGCAGTAGGTGAGGCACATGCAGCTTGCCTAGTGGCAGGCTCTGCAAGGCAGTGTCTCTGCTCCCTCCTCCATGCCTTCCCGGAGCCTCGGGGTGTGCTTCCAAAAGGGGTTTGGCAAGCTTCAACTCATACCTCATTTAAATCTCCTTGAAAACACCATGCTGCAGTATTAGCTGCAGAAGAGGAKCTCATGGGTGTGCTGACAAGCAAGGAAATGTTGGCTCTGTCAGGTGACTGAAACAGATCCCTGGCTCCATTCTGCTGCTTTTCCCTTACTGTAGGAGTAAGAAGTTGCAGATCTGGATTAATTAGTCCCCATGTTAAGTGGTCTCCCAAAGGGATACCTTCAGAGCCTAGGAATCCCTGAGTGCTGTAAAGTCAAGATAAGAGCTCCCTATTCTCCTCCCCAAAGTATAAGGCTTTCCTTAGAGATGTCAAAATCCTCAGCAGCCACAACTCTCTTGAGAACCTAGGTTACTGCAAAGTAAGTGGCACTTGGGATATAACCAAGCCTCTTAATTCCAGGATTAAGGAGCTATGAAGGTGGTATCAAGTGCTATTTGTGTGCCATGCTCTCTGTTGCATTTTGTTTGGTTTACTACATACTGCAGGCACCTTGACACAACAGAACCTGAAGACAAACCTTGTCTCTAGCACTTAGCATGGAGACACTTACAAGAAAGCAAAAGCTGACAACCACTTTCGATATGTGTGTGGTGTGTTGTTGTTGTTGTTTACTCTTTGGTCAACTGTGACTCGCTTTTCAGCATAAAAGCAGCTAGAATGAAACACAATGGAAAAGCATTATTTGTCATAATATGGTGCTGGATAAAGAGTCTTGCTATATATGTAACTACCTGCTATGCATTTTAACTCTGGTAATATCCCATGGCACAGCACAGGTATGCCTTGTTGGAGAAACTGCTGCCCCAGACATCTGCAGATGTACCAGAGGTAGGGTGCTATAAAAAATCCTTGCCACAAGTTTGGGATGAGCTCATTACATCACTGACAGTGGAGCCAAGAACAAGTTAAGCAAAGTTTTTCCCAGACGAATGTCAGGAACAGCTTACAGTATCTGACCCCATCAGAGATTGCTCGATAAGTCCTTGTCCTCTTAAAAAGCCTCCCTGTGCTCTTTACCTCTTCTTTTGAAGCAGAGTTGCTGTGCTGCAGAAAAAAATCATGTCACTGGCATGGGTGTAGCTTATTAGTATTAGCAGCATCGAGTTGTGTAGAATACAAAATGAACAGCAATGAGTTATGTGGAGTACAAAACGCTATTATGCAATTGCTTTGAATATTATACCACAACTTGAGGAATATGAGAGCCAGAGTGATGAGTATCATGTGGGATGGCTGACGCTTTCTTTTCCAGTCCAAGGAAGCTACTTRGCATAAAACCTTTTTGCACTTTAATGGATATAGAGGTTTGTTCCTTGTCAGTGCTCACAGACATGAACTCCATGTACAAACTGGCTCTATGGATGTTGATGGCACAACTCTAGTGGGCTGACACCACCAAAATTCAGCTCCGTGTGGACTTTGGAGAAAGCAACCCTTTCCCAGAGCAAGACATTAATAATGAGAAATAGTTCATCCTGTGTGGATGGCATTGGGATCTTGTTGACCTCATTTAAAACTTCAGAACAAGCACAAATTCAGTTGTGAAAAATGAAATTTGGCCAAAAGCTTAAAAGGAACAAGGGGAAGACAGTGGCGAAGATGTTGCTAAAGAAGGTGCTTGAATGAGTTGGTTTTATTAGCAACCTGGTCAGAACAGTGAAGAACAGATGTCTCTCAGACCCCCTGGGGTCCCTGCTAAGGCCCAGAGGAGCAGGGCCAGGGCCTTGCATAGTCTGGCAGTTCTTACCTGCCTTCCTCCGTACGCCAGGATGGCTCTCGCCAGGTCTCGGAGGGTGTACAGCTCCATCTGCAGCTCTGCTCTGTGCCTGTGGCCCTGCTGGCCCCTTCTGCCCTGTCCCCTTTTCCACGAAGACTCCGCGAGGTCCTCGGAGTACAGAACCAGCGCACCCATTCTCGTGCTGTAGGTTTTGGGGAGACACAGGCCCAAGCAGCCCTTGGCAGTGTGCTTTGCTTTTGAAGTCTTGCTACCATGAAAGTAATTTGCATGAGGCTTCCAGTTCAGATAGTCCTAGAACAGGGGAAAGAAGTAACGTAGGGTAGACTTAAGAGAGGAAAAAGAAACCAAAACCTTGAATCAATTAGAGTTTGTCCATTTGTGGCTTGCTAACTACACCGGAAATTATTCTTTGCTTACATGCTTTCCCCATTGTGGCTTTATCTGCTGTCATCAGGCAGTGCCTCAAATGAAGCTATGCTTCTCCCAAAGAGTTACTGTGCTGCTCGGCTGTGGCCCGAGCTGCAGCACTCTGATATCTCCTTCAGGATGTGTGCTGCAAAGCCRGAGTTCAGGCTGCGCATTGATGATCGGGATTTTGCCTGGTTTTCACCTGGCAACACACTTCAGTGGGGACTTCAACTGGTATCTCCTAGATTGCAAGAGGATTTATAGGGGAAGTCCAGACAAGTCCAAGCCTGGATAAAGATACAGGAGGCATTTGCAGGTGCCTGGGGCAGTGGCCATGACCARAGGCATCTTCCTTTTTAATTAGCAAATTAACAGATGCAAAAGTGCAGGGAGCAAGTGTCTTAGCAGTGAAAAACAGTCATAACTCACTGGCTGTTTAGTATTTAAACTGTTTTTCCCCTTGCCTTTTCTCTTTGTGTAACTGATCTCTTTGGATAGGGCCTGCTTCGCCTTTCTGGGAGTGCACAGCGTTGAGAGGTGGCCCTGGTTCTGTAATTGTCATTTACAGTAATTGCTCTGATAGTAACGCTTAGCAAGGTAAACACGAGTGGTTCTAAGCTGTTCAGTAAAGATTTAAAATTCTTCTAAAGGTCGTGTGACTACTGCATGAAGTTGGTACTTTTATCCAGTGCTCACCTAGTCCTCCTGACCCTCGTAGAGCTGCAGGGAGACAGGGAGGAGGAAGGTTTGAGCAAAATCTGAGCTGCATCCTGCAGGCTTTAATTTCTCTATTTTTGGGGAGTTACTAGGATCAAAATATGGTTTGTGCTCTTTCAGAAATAATTCTTCAGTTCCACTGAGTCACAAAAAATTAGTTTTAGGGTTGTTGTGCAGAATAGCGCTGCTATAAACTCTCAGGGAAATATTCAGTCTTTGGTACGACTCCAGCATAGACCTTTTTCATTGCAAAACTGCCGTGTCTCTKAAATTCCTAGCTGATGTGAAACTGTGCTGAAATGCTCTGTTCAAACAACATCAACAAAAAATTTAAATCAATCCAACAGATGTAGGCTCCAGACAACCATGCATAACTCCTAGAACTAACATATTTACCTATTCATSTGACATTTAGCAAAACAGAGACAATGTGATGTCTCTTTTTTGTGGTTTTGCTTTCTGTTCTGTTAAGATTCTCCAGTTTTCGTTACAGCAAGCACACATAGCTTTTGGGTTGTTAAGGCACTTTTGGTTCTTGCTACAAATAAGATACTAGAAAATAACTTGACATTAAAATAATTATTTGAGCATTAGTTAGTATTCTAGAATGGAAAATATCAATCCCTAAAAGACACTACGGTGCAGCTTTTCATAGTGCAGCTAGAGACTCACCTCGGGTTCGTAATTCACCTGCAGCTTCCCAGGTGCTGTTTTCACCACCTGCCCAATGCCACGGCTGAGCAAGGAGAGATGAGGCATTTTCCCCAAGCCCCAGGCACCTCAGTGAGGGTTAATCTTGGCCCTAAAACTGCCAGGTTGCTGCAGTTGCTGTCAGAGCCTTCATGCAGACTCTGTTAGCAATACACTGCTTGGCAGCTCTGTGCCTTGGTAACGTGAAGCTGCAAATGGCAGAGACGCGGGTCTTAGTCTGTTAACAGTGAGGAGAAGATGCAGTGGAGCTGGCTGCTTCTTTTTCCCATTCTGAACTCTTGTTCTCTCTGTTCTGGTTGCTCTGCAGCACTTTGGGACCTGTGAATCACCCCCAGCCTCCTGCTTGTGGCCCAGGGTTGTTTCTCTGTTGCTATGGTGGCAAAGGGAAATTAAGTTCCTTAAAGCAGGCAGGGAGAGAGCCAGTGAGTGCAGGCAGGCATGGAAAGAGTCCAAGGGCCAGGGCTGGGTTTTAAGGGTGGGCTGCACTGCAGTAAATACCGCTAGCTGACAGCAAGGCATTATTCTTCCTGAGCTGCTTTATTGTGCTTTCTTTACGGAGCCCCCCTCCCAATTCTATTATTTATTAGCTGAGAATGGAGCKAGGAATAAAAGAGCTCCAAGAGGCCACTTGGGTGGATGTTTTTGTGGAACACACATCCTGTGTGTGTGCCGGGGTCCTCAGGTGACTCTGATGTCTTTGTGGTTCTCCACCTTTCTCTTGCTGAGACTTCATGGGGCTGCAACAGCAGGTCCCTTCCTGGGTGCACGCAGAGGAGAGTGAGAGGCTCTGTGCCCCTCAGTCCTGTCCCTGGCTCCTGGGACACACGTGTCCCTAGGCCACACCAGCAACAGGACAAGAGGCCGTGTTCAGATGCCTGCCTCCCCTCTGCGTTCAGGTGTGCAGTTCTTCCCCTCTCTTGGGCTTTGTTCAAAGACTCAGGTTTCTCTTTAATTTGCTCACTAAGCCACTCGCCTTGAGAATTGCTGGTGGGAGCTACAACGTGCTCCACTTTCAGAGGCAGGATGCACACACACTGCGTGCACTCCTGCCCGTGAAACCCCCTGCTCCTGTCAGCTGCATTTCAGCATCACCCTCTGGAAGTGCCCCCTGCTGCCATGTACAAAGATTTACAGCACACTTCAGCGCTGCAACTTTTTAACTTCATTTTACACAGTGTCTCTCACTCTGCATGTGCTCAAAGTGCTTAGCAATATACAAACAGCAAGAGAAAATGTACAAAACAAATATGTCTTCAAACGGAGGAGCTGCTTTTTTCAGCTGGCAGAAGTGACACTTTCCATAACAGAAGAGCAGTAGAAATGAGTCAGTATTGGCAGAGCAACTCTGAATTCTCCCCGGTGGAGGATAATTTTCTTCCAAGATGTAGAAATGTTTGTACTTCGTGACTTTATAATGAATTGAACCAACATAAATTAAGAAAATAGAGATTTGGATGAGAATATCAATCTAAATTCACTTCCAAAGCTTGTGATTGATTCCATGCTTTACATTTCGGTAGCTACGTCTCCTCCAGGCTGTGTCATGCAGTTTTAAGCAGTGCTTAATTATATTTTACTAGTGTTGTGGGAAGGGACTGTAGCAACTGCCACTTGACCATCACTTTGTGACAGGTTTTATTGCTAAATGCTAACTGTTAATTTAGATTTAAGGAGGATATATATCTTATAATTAAAAATCCAGTTCTCTTTGTGCTACTCCYGAACTGGTTTAAGTGTCATTAGAATAAGCATATAAAATTAGAATAATGGGGCAGTAAAGTAGGTTCTGCAAATCCATTGCTCTGTGGCTTTGGGACAACTATGGAAAATGTGCCTTTTCCATGAGCAACAAAGCGTGTGTCATGGAGACAGTGAGTGTCATGGGAGGTTTGCTTGGCAAGAAGATTAGGTACCTTGGTAGGACAGGGAGATGGTCTGAGTGCAGGTGAGTTGGAGAAAAAGGAGGGAACAACCTGAGCATGGAGAACAGGAGCAGTGTCTGAGGAGGGAAGTGGAGAAGCCGGTGGGAGTGCCAAGGAGCCCTGGCAAGGCCTGAAGACTGGGAGGGGAGGGAAGTACTGAGGCATGAGGAACAACACTGCTGAGGCCCAAGGGGAAAGGTCGGGGCTGGGTTCCTGCAGGCATCAGGACTTGGGCGTAAGCAGGAAAGAAGGTGCCTGCAGGCTCTGTTTGGGGACAAGTTTGGGGACAGAGTCTGGTTGCTTGGGGCACCACCAGCTCCCTCCAGTTCAGGAGCCCTTCTGCACCATGCACACAGAGAGGAGGGAAATACATTTGGGAAAGGCAGTATTACTTCCTGCATTTTGTATCTGTTGCAGGCTTCCATTTGTGTTTCATGGAGTTCCTAGGAYACCGTAGGGTGACTGTAAGGACAAAGAACATGCGTGCTTTGGGGTGGTTACCTTGGGCGAGAGGTAACCAGTGCTAAATATTGCTCCAGCAGCCTACGTTCAGTGCAGCCACCCCTCTCAGCAATGCAGGAACAGGATTTGTGGCCTCGGGAGCCAGTCGTGCACTGCAGCTCTGTTCGCTCCCACCGGTGCGGCGGGATTGTGTCTGCCTKCTCCCTGGTCAGAGCTCTGCAGAGCTCCCCGCCGGGCTGCACGTGCTGCTCTTTTTGTGTGTTTGTTCAGGAAGTGGCACTTTCATGCGTGGATCCTGCTAGGCCAGGACTCTGTCCCTTGCCCTCAGCAGCAGCCAGTTGTGTGTGTATGTGTGTGTGTGTGTTTTTAAGCTCAAAATACAAAGCACGGATACTGACTGGTTTTGATCATTACAATTTGTATGGAAGTGGTTAGAAAGTAGGACTGCTAGCCCTCATGCAYTGCCAAAGTCGTATTTAGATAACTCTGCTCTGCTTCAGAAATCCCTTCCAGTTCTTCCACTTGCTGCTAACGCAGGCTGAGCTGCAGGGTTGTTCCTGCCTGTTTTACGAGGGTTGTGCAAGGGCTGCTGTGCCCTGCCCAAGAGGGGGTTCTGCAGTGGGAAACGCTGCAGTTCACCTAGCATGTCCCTGTGCAGATTAAACCCAGAAGTTAAACTGAATGTGCTGGGGGGCTAGTCAGTGCCCCAYGAGGACAGCTTGGCTCCCCAAAGCTCCTGCAACTGCTCGAGATGGAGCAGCCAGGCTGTTGCCTTCAGAAAAAGTTTTGGTTGCAGCCCCTTGTTAGTTTAATTTTAGTTCCTCTGCATTGACATATGGCAGGCATGGCTCTTAATTAGAGTTTAGCCATGTTTTACTGGTGGGGCTGCAGAGCACTATGGAATTTGCATTAAGAAAAGACTGCGCGGTCGGCAGAGTCCAAGGCTGTTTAGTAATCAGAGTGGAAAGTTAACTTTGAAACAAACTGGCAACTGATCAGATAAAATTCAAATCGGTAACACTTGTGTTGGAAAGCAGCTCTGAGCCGGGGAAGATGGAATCCGAGCTATTCCGAGCCGCCTGGGAACACAGTGTGCGTATGGAGCTCTGTGCAGAGCACCCCCTGCACCACCAAAATTAATTCATTGATGGGCTTATCTGGGCACTTATCTGATTCCTTTCTACATGAGTGTAGTATTATTACCTTGAAGAGAGGTTTCCTAGCACACCTTAAAAAGGAGCCAGCCTGCACTGCGAGGCAGGCACTCAAGGCCAGAAGCGGCCTCCCTGTTATTCCTTTGGCTCAAGGGGACGGAATAGGGAGACACCAGAGCCTGGTTTGCTGCTCAGAGCTGGGAGCGGGTTCCTGCTTTCCCGTTGGTTGCATGAACTCACTCAGGTAGTGAAGGAGTTAAAGGAGCGCTCGAGCCCCAGCCAGCAAATGCATTGAAAGCCCAGTCCAGCACTCGCATGGTTTGTATTCCTGCACTGCTGGCGTGGCGTGTTCATGGCATCTGGTTCCCTGGCAACAGCTTTCATTGGCTCAATCAAAGCCTTTTCTTCTTGAGAAAGCTCCCACTGTGACACCCTGCCACCACCACTAATCACCATCTTCGCCGAGCGTTTAAGATGCAGCTGGTAGGAAAAAATAGTGGAGAGGATGCAGGGGCTACCTTGCCTGGGACACCTGCCCAGGGAGCGTTCCCGCTCCGCTGGACACCTCAAGGGGCCTGTGGTCCCTGGGCGGGAGCGGTATCTGCACCGGAGGGATCGCTCCCTCGCTAAGGCTGAAATCCATAAGCCTTTGTGGCCTGGGAAGAGTCATTTCCTCTTTCAGCTGTGCCGGTGTTTGGGCCTCTGTGCTAGTGACAGGAGGCAGGAGTGGGATGTGGGGGGCGGACAATAAAATCCATATTGGCGGAGCCGTCTCCCCCGAGCAGGAGGAAGCAGGAGGGAGTCTCCCAAGGCGTGAGCTGGAGAACTATGGAGGCAAAGGGCTCATGTTAAAGCCTCCTCGTGGGTTACGTGTACTGGGATCTCAGAGTTTGCACAAAAGCTGAGAAGGCCTTGAGCAGTTGTGCCTGCCCCTCTCTTGCTTTTTGGGATCCTGAGTGATCAGCAGACTTGGGTGTTAATGCTCCTTGCACCATGCGTCCAGTGCTAGGAATGCAGTCCTAGTGAATTATTTAAGTTCTCATTGATGCACCAGCTGACAGCAACATTTCTCTTATTTTCCCAGCCTTGAAATTGCCTTGGAGGATGCTCCGTAGCCATCAGAGACTTGTTGTTGTGCACAGGAATGGTGCAGCTAGAACAGAGGTGCAGGTGGCAGTRTGGGTCAGTCATGCCCGAGGATATCAGACTGGTTTGTGCTTGTTCTAGTCAGGTGTTCAGTTAAACTCCCCGYTCCTGATAGAGCCTTCCCCGGGCTCAGACATGGGCCCTCCTGCACGCAGAGCCAGTCTCCACATGTGGCGAATGGCACATGCCAGGAAAGAGCCATGAGAAGAGGGCAAACCTGGGCTGAGTCTTCCCTAAAATCCACTCCCTCCCTGTAGCAATTAGAATCTTTGGGGGTTGCTGAGGCAGCACTGGGCCTTTGGATGAATAACCTTGCAGAGATTGTTGCCATGATAGTTTCTAGGTGCTCTGTGCCTGTTGGCACTAGCCCTTTGTGCTAGGTTGGCAAAACTCAGCTGTGTCAACGCGGAGAATCCCAGAGCTTGTTACAAGGCTCTTACAGATGTGAATCCTTAATATACGAGAGATGCTCAACCAAAGCTATGCTGAAAATCCTGGGTGTTCTTCAAGACGATGATTAAAGAAATTCAAAAGCTTTAACTGGAAGTAGCAGCAGCAGCCAAGAATGACACTCTGGACATGATATATCCGCTCTGTTCTATCACTTATAACTGTGAATCATATTTGTGCACACTTTTACTAAATACCAATTCACTGAAAAGGGAGCCTAGGCAAGTGCTAGAACTGTAAAACCCTAACCTGTTCCGTACGTTAACACRTTTGCTTGGATTTGCTGTGGAGGCCGAGCGCGCTGGGTACGGGAGCGTTTCCCTGCCCCGGCTGTGCGTGCGGAACGGCAGCCTCGCTGYGGAGCTGCCAGCCTGGCCCTTCAGGCTGGTTTGGGGGCTTCGGGCAGCAATAAAAATGTGGCTTCAGTCACAGTAAGTGGTAGAGGTGCCTGTGAGAGCTCCAGTGAAAAGCAGATTTGACTGGGTTAAAGCACGGGTTTGGAAAGCCTGCTGTATTTACACACCGGTTTATGATACAGTTTGGAACAAAGGGGTTTGGGGAATCACCTGCAGATAAAAAAGGCCTGGGAACTTCCACCCGTCAGGGGTTTTCTCAGGGTTTTGCTGGCTGGGCATTCAGGCAGGTAACTTCAGTTCCGCAAATCCAGCAAAACAACACGGGCAGGGACCACCTTCCCTGTCTCACTCTTCTCCTTCACGGAACTGAGGAGGAACCTGGACAAAGCCGAGGCCGTTTCTCGCCAAGGGCAAGACATAGATGAAATAGAGCAGCATGTTCTTGGCCTGCAGGTCTTCAAGCATACAGAGCATTCTCCTGCTATAGATATTGAAGGAAAGTTGAAGATTACTATTTTTTCSCCTTAATTCACTGGGCAAAGTGACTTTTAATGTAACTTTGTGGGATTTTGGGAGSTTTAATTTACTACTTTTTAGATTATCACTGTGCTTTCAGGAAGCCAGCATAACCTTTACTCTGCCCCTTCAAGTGTTGCTCTGTACACATGTGCCTCTAATTATGTGATTGCCGTGGCTGGTGGATAAATAACACTTCTTTTTCCCCAGATAAAGCTCAGGGGAGCACGAGGCGCAGAGACCACTCAGGTTTTCTGCCAGCCTTTGGAAAGGAATGTAAATGGGATGTAAATGCTGCCCCTCTGCACAAGCCTGAATTTCACCCTGCGTCTGTGGGGAACAGGGTCACATAATACGTTGGTCTGGAGTCGCAGGAGCAGATTTATGTCCCGGCAGTGAATGGGGCTGTGTCCCTCGCTCTGCGTCTAACCTCTAGCAGAAGTTGCGTGGTGTGAATAAAGGCCAGAGGCCTGTTGTAAAAATGATGATTTAGGTGGCTGATTGGGGCTCCAGAGATGTGGCCTCTTTTCCTGCCTCTTTGCTGCCTTCTTTTAGCAAGGAACTCAGCTGTATCCCTGAATGAGGGGTGACGTTTTCTCCTCTCCCAGGGGTGCTGGGGGAGCAGCTGCGATGAAGAGTGAGAAGCTTTCCTGGGTGCTGCTGGTGAGCAGCAGAGGGGCCAACACCGCGTGGGCGACTCTCCGTGTTCGTGCAGGGCTGCAGTAGGTTTAGCTGGAGCCCTGAGATTAAAAGGAATATTGAAGAGCTGCTTTGTATGCAGAGCACTGATGGTTGGTGCTTGGCATGAGGCTGGAGCTCCTGCCAAAAACCAAACGTGGGGCAGAACCTGGTCGGGGGCTGCCGTSATGTAGGATACCGGCAGGATACAGTATAGGCAGAGGAAGGTTACGTTAGGCAGCCGTTGCTGTCTCGTGCTGTTTGAGAGGGTCGCTCTTCAGCCTTGCTTTGGTTTGTTGCAAGCAGAAGAGTTTTCAGCAGGGAACCTGTGATAGGGATCTGCCAGGCACCTGGCACTGTGCAGGAACATGAGTAGATAAGCGCCCGGCCTYGACCTCCCAAACTGGGGCCCTTTGCCTCTCCGTGGACCGCGCTAGATTGTGATCGGGCCAGAAGCAGTTCTCCTCAGTGACCCCTAGTTCAGCATTTATGTAGATTTATAAGCTGCAGTATGTTCCTGGGAAGTTTCCAACTGCAGGAGTGCATCTTTTTTTTTTCTGGGGTATTTGGATCAGGGAAACTTCTGCACTGTAGCCTGATATAGAAGCAAAATCAATTTCCTCACTTGTCCTTGGTCGGAGATTAGTGAACTAGGTTTAAGGTATAGAAAAAGCTACTTGGGGGAGGGGGAAGATATTGTAGCATCTAAATTTAGCTAAATTTAGATATCCTTAGTGCTGGCACAGACTCCATCGTGCACAGGAGGCTGCAGGAGGAAATGGCCTCGCTGGCCTCTGGAATTAGAGCTCATGCTGGAGCTCTTCCACCCGGCCTTTTAGAAAGCAGCAGGAGTCAACTCTTTCACCCTAGGAGTCAATTAAAGAAACCCAAATTATTGCCATTTGAATAAACAATTATTTCTTTTTCACCCTCGCAGAAGCTTGTTACGATGAACTAAAAGCCAGAACTAATTAAATGATCTGATAGCACAAATCGTATTAGAAGTGTTTCATCTGGCTTAATTAATTCTTGCCAGAAATCATTGCTTCTCTCAGCATATGCGGAATTGTTTTTTTTTTCCTGCTTTTTAACAGTTGCCGTTTCTATCTGCTTCCAGTGCTGCTGGAATTTGCGCTCGCTGCAGCTAATGTGGAAATGTTTACAGAACCTCTTACTTCTAGGGAGGATTTAACCCTGGGCAGAGTCAGTGTGAGAAATACCTGGTGGATCAAGGAAAGGGACCCGTGAAGCCCTGAGCGCTCCTTGCACCCAGCATGACACACATCAGACCTATACTCTTCGGCCAGGAATGCCTGGTAGGGGCCCTGGCAGACTGATTAACTCCTGGTTAACTCCTAGCTCGCTGGCCAGAATGCTCTGGTGAACACACAGCCTATTTAGACTCTGTGTAGATGGGAATGGAAAGTTTTCTCCTTTGCACATATTTTGGGCAAACCCTCGTTGTAGGAATGTGGCTGTGTTTGGAGGCTGCTGGTTCTGCCGTTTGCCTCTCGCTCTCGTGCTGTGTCCTGCTCGTGTACACACACAAAGGTGGGAAGACCCTGTGTAAAGACGATATGAAAACAGCGTTATTTTTCATCAGACTTTCCTGAGGACGAGTGACAGGCTTTAAAGTTTAAAATAGCACTATTAAAGCTGTATAAAAATGTACATATTCAAGACACGTCAGTAAGATGGGACAGTGTCACAGCATAACGGTTCCAGACACGCTGCGTTCCAAGCAGGGCGGAAAGAGGGATCCGCTGATGTGATTCCCGGTTTCCCAGTGAGCAGAGGCGCAATAAGCGCCCTGCGCAGGGTCATTCCGGTCTGTGTCCGCTTGGGGTTGGCTCTGTGGATCGTGGCAGTGCCRGCGCCTGGGCCTGGGGCAGCGCTGGGACGGGGACCTGTCGAAAGGAGGATGCTGGGCTCAGCACTGCCTTCATATGCTCCCTTGCCCCGTGTCTGTGCTCTGCCTTTGAGATAGGCCGGGCTCTGGGTGCTAGAGCCATATTGGGGCATGGCTCTAACAGCCCKGCTAGGACTGTGTGTGCTCCGACCTTAACCCTTTATTCCTCAGTTTCCTAGGGAATGGCTAGGAGAGTATCCCTGGTGGTCCCAGCAGTTTACAGCTAGTGTGCAGCTTGCCCTGGTGATGCCACTGCAGCTCCAGTTCCGTGGGACTAAGGGCTCCTTTTGTGCAGGGTCGCTTTGTGGATGCCGGCAGCCTCTGCTCTCCAGGGATCTGGGAACACCCAGGGAGCTGCTCCCTGCTCCCAGGCACCACATGCCTCCGACACAGGCTGCTTGTGTCTCCTCTTCCCTTGCTCCCCACAAGCACTTTTCCCTAAATAACCCTGCTGATCTTGTTAAGCAAAGGGAGAAGCTCCTCTTTGCTGCTTTGGGCTCCTTGCACAGTACCAACGAAGCAGGTCAGGCTTTCCAGGTGACACAGATGAGCTGTACACAAAGCTGTGCCCCACGTGCCACCCCCACCCCTGGTCCATCCAGACTGCCCATTAACTCCAGTGGCACCTACGTGGTTGCTTAGTGACTTTCYCTTCGTTTGGAGCGCGTTTCAAAACGGAGCTCAGGATGGCTTCCTCTAAGAAGCACGGAAACAAAATATTCAAACATTTTCTGCTTCTCTTTGTTTCCTTCTTGGACTTAGAGTGATCTGGTAAATTGTTTTGCTTAGCCCTGTGTTTCTTAGGTCTGCGTTTCAGCGGTGCTGGGGGGAAGTGGCAGACTTTCTCCTTGTTCAGCAGCTCAATTATTTAACTGTTTCCCTAATGACCATTTACTGTAATATCCAGCATTTTTTATGCAGCAATGCAGATAAATATTTTCCTTTTATGAACAAGGCTGTTTCCTCACAGTCTGGTTTTCATTTTCAGTAAGCAGCCGGCCAACTAACTCTCCGACCAGCCAGCGCTGATCCCGGATGGAGAAGTTTTTCTGTGAGTTATCGCAYGGGCCCCGCATGGCAGCACTTTGTCCAACAACCACGACACGACAGGCAGAAGAGGGCGCGTGGCAGTAAATCCCAGCACGTGAAGAGTCCCCGGGGACTCTTGAGAGAAGAGACCTTTCCTTGTACGTGTTGCACAGCAGCCCCAAGGTGCTGAGTGACAGTTGCCACTTGCATTTCTTTGGGCAGATCCCGTGTCATCCGCACGTCTCGGCTTTGCCACTGCTGTTTGCCTGTGCCCCCGTAGGAAGCAAAGCGCCGGCTCACGCTTACTCCGCTCCGCCTCTTAATGATCAATTATTTTTAATTGGCACTGCTTGCTTTGTGCACAGCCTTGAGAGGCATCCGTCAAGACGAGGGCGCCAGGAAGGTGGGGATGGTACCAGCATGTACGTGGGGTCAGGAGACACGGGTTTTGTCCCAAAGAGCATGAGCTGTTTAGCAAAGGGCAAAAAATAAAGGTAAGGATGATATTTGCAGAGTGTGGGCAAGGGTGGGAAAAGCAGGAAAGTCTCCTGACCCTGGGTCTGGAGTCCTGACACGCACTGCTTTTCATTTACTAATGGAAAAGTAAGTTTAACAACTAAAAATGTCATTGTCTGCAGAATTATATTTAAGGACTATTAAAAAAAGCTGGTCCTAGTACAAAGAGCTTTACCAGAGGAATAAGATACAGTGTGAGGGCTGATCCTGAGCAAGGTGAAGCTTGTGAAAGACAGGTTGTTGCGCCACACTCCTCCTCGGGCTTCTTTTATACATCTCTCGCTTTACTCTTTCTTCATCTTTAATGTCTGTATTCAGTTAATTTATTAAGTCCAAGGTAGAGGTGAAATGCTGGCCACCCCGGTAACAAAACAGATTTTGATGCAAATGCCTACCAAAATCAAACGTAAATGAAATCCCTGAGTCTCTCCAGGTTGTTTAGTGAGAAATGTTTATATTCAGCCCTAGTGTCGCGAGGTTTGGAATTGAACTCGATTCCGAAAGAACTTTCCTCAAAGAAAATGAGAGGAATAGAGTTAATCTCTTAACTCTGTTAGTGAACGTCAGCTCTCTTAGTTAAATGGCAAAAACTTCAAGGAGTCTTAAAGACTGAAAGCAAAATCGGTGGCAGCTGGGGCTGCTGCAGAGCCCTGGGCCTTCCAAGCAAGGAAAACTGATGGATTCCTGCTCCCAGCTAAGTGCTTTCTGACAGGAAAACAGGGTTTCTGGCTCACAGTAAAAGCACTGAGTATGGTCTTCTAACTCTCTTCAAGTTCAGATCCAGGATTTTGATCTAGCCCATCCTAAAAGCAGAAGGTGGTTGTGGAATTTGTAGCAGGGCTCTGAAAATTCCTCGGAAGAGAAGCCGTGAGGCTGGGGCACCGATAGTTCTTTTGGATACGGCTGCTCCCTCCGGACGCTGCTTTGCACGTCCCTAACGTGGGGACGGGAATGTGGCCTTGGACGCCTACATTTCACTGTTAATTTAAGGTAAAAGAGAGAGAAAAAAAAATGGGAGGCAAGAGTAAGAAAAGCTCTTTTCATCATAGATTAAATAAAAAAGATTCTATCTTTATGTATAGTTTTTTACCCTTTCTAAAGACTGACTCTTGCTTTAGATAATCAAAGCTGCCTTTGAACTAGCTAGCACAAAAAAAAAGAAATCTTTTTTTCTTTAAAAATAGCCCTATAGATATATATACATATGCCAGCCTTTCATTCCTTTCATAGAGGGTTTTAGTGCTTCCGTGGAAGTTGTGCGTGATGCACAGCTCCCCAGCAAGCACGGAGGAAGGGGCATTGGGCACGTTGCTGCAGTCACAGCCTCAGCCAGGTGAGCAGGGCGCTTCCCTCTGCTCTCTYGCCTGTGTATTTGGTGATTGATTTTTGCCTAGGATGGTACCCTGGGTTGTTCTGCCCGTGCTCTCGCTGTGCATGTGCACCCACACGCACAGCCTGCACAGAACCGCTTTGGAAGGCAGCCCCGACAAGCAGCTTATCTGATTCCCGGGTTAGGTCAATATTTTTGGAGGTAGCTTGCTTAGCTTACGCTGTCTTCCATAAAAGCTCTGAGTTATGTTCTTGTCCGTTTGGGACAGCAGGGAGAGACTTACAATTGAGAGCATGCTTTGGTGCATTTAGGCACTCCTTTGGTTTGTTGGTTGGTGTTAATTAGCAACAAAAAACAGTCTGGTGAAGGCGAATGGGTGCCCGAGCCTCTCACAGAGCAGGCTGGCAGCACACATGTTTACCACAGGCAGCCTAGATGCCTCTGCATTTTTTTGGTGAAAGAAGTGGAGCAATCTCATGCTGTTCCTTGTTGTTGAGGCAGAAAAATGTCCAAACAGGCAACTAATTCTTCTCCATGGCCATCTGGATAAAGAGGGAGGTGTTGTTGGAGGTCAYGGCAGCAGGAAGAAACACTGAGGAACTAAGAGAGAGTGTGAAACCATGGCAGGGAAGGCAGGAGCCTTGGAGACCTCATTTAAGCCTCCCAGTATGAGTTGAGGGAGACACCGAGGTGCCACCAAGGCCATTGGTAACAGCTGCTTTCGTAGCTTATAGGAAGGCAGAGTTTGAGAGGCAGTGGAAGATCTAAGCACCCCCGGGCCCCAATCCTTCCTCCCTGTTGTGCGTAAGCACCGAGTCACGTGAGGCAGGCGCTGTCGTTGCTTCCCATTTGCACGGATGCCCTAATTCCATGAAATTTTCTGGTTGCCTCACCAGGGTCTTCTTGGAGCCCTGGCCAGAGTGATGCTGTGTGGAAGTATGTGCTCCGCCGGCCTATTTTTAGATAACRTTTTGGAAAATACACAAATAATTTATTCCAGCTGGTGGTCTTAATTTGGCTTTCTCTAGAATGGGGCCTATTTCAAAACATGGGTCTACAGAAYGAAGATCTGACAGAGGTATTTATATAACACTGCTAGCACTGTATGCCGTTTCCTCCGACCATGCRTCTATTTATTCTTGCGGCATTGCTGTGATATAGGGAAGTTGCACTGTTTATTTCTACAGACAAGGAATTTGAGACAGAAATGAGATTTTTCCAGTCAATTATCAAGCCAAGCCCCGAAGCATGTGGGAAATAAGGCACTTAGGAAGGTGCTTTGCACGTACCTGTCTGTCTGCATCCTTAGCAGCATGTGGATGCTGCCGAAAGCCTGGCCTCCACCAGCTGCAGGGGCTGGAGCACTTACCTCCAAATCCCAGGTTTGGGGCTGCTTGCGGGCACACCTTCCTSCATCCACCTGAGCCAGATAATGTGTTTTCCTTTTGCTCCTATAGGCTACACCSCCCAAGCAAGGATGCACTCATTTTCCACCTGTCCTTGTAAGAGGATCGTGTTTTGTAAGAATATTGGGCTTAAACACTGGCTGTGTAACCCAAGTTGTGACACAGCGAGGCCAGCCAGGGAACATGCTCTTGCTAACAGGATTTTCTGACTAATATGGATAAGTGATTCTCCTCAGTTTCTAATTGTTATTAAAAACGTGCTTTAGGCCTCGCCTATTCCTGCTCTTTGTGCATATTTCTATTTCTCTCAAGCCTAGAGCTTCCTGGCATCGTCGGGGTGCCTGGACAGAGGGCACCAAGCTGGGTAGAGGAGCCTGCCCTGCTGTGAGATGCAGCAGCTGCACTTGTGTGGTTGGAGGCCAAAACCGGTCAGTTTGGGGCAAAATTGGTCAAAGTGGGGCACTTGGGAGCTTGCCACTCACTGTGCTGCTTCTCCCAATCCTACGTTATCTGGTGCAGTGCTCTAGCTGCCAAAACCACATGCTCGTGTTGGCATGAAACAGATATCCTGGTTTATATAGAACAGGCTTGGCRATGGTCTATCTCGGCGAGCAGTCATTGTGTTGAAAGATTCGGGGTCATCTTTTCCTCTCCAAGCAGCAGATTGAATCTCTTGCAACAGGATTCCTGATTTTAAAGAATAGGAGTGGATGGGAAAAGTGAGAACAGGCTGTACCTGTACAGCCTGGAAGGGAGAGAGAATGAGATGCAGAAAGAGGAGACTATTTTGGTCATTTGGTTTCTAAACCCATGAGAAATTATAAATAATGTTTATTGTTGCCAGCTGCTGCACACAGAGAAGTGTGGTTGTTTTACTCGCATGCAAAGCTATTGGTTGTGGGTGAAGTACTTGGACAAAAACACTCAATCACTGGTGTGGTATTCACCAAAAATAAACGCAAACAAACACTGCCATGTTATAGAAGCCTGTTTTGCTGTGTAGACAGACCTACAGTTGCTGTTCATGAACTCCAGCACTGTTGAAGCCTTCTGTTTAATTTACTTTCTTATACAAAGTAAAACACCAATATCTCTGAAACTTGCAAAGCAAGCAATAAATATTATGTATTTTCCATTAAATTGTGGTATACACTGTAAAATTACAGGGATACTTGTCACTGATAACTATTGCTTGATAAGGTTATTTGTGTTGCAAAGAAATGCAGCAGACAAAAGGCCAAAGTTTAAAGTTTTGGTCCTAAACTTTGAAGGTCCTAAAGTTTAAAAATGTTAACTGAAAGCAGGCTTAAAGATTAGTTGCAGAAAAATAGTTCTGCAGTCGTTAGTGAACGTTTCTTTTCCCTCCTGTTTTCCAGATTGCTTCCCAAAGGTTTAACTTGTACTCCTGTATGAAAGTAACTGCTCCTTCATTATCAGGGTAGCTACAGAGATTTTTATTCCAGAAGGCCAGGCTCTATCACTACTTGAAATTCTCCAAATTGTTTCCACCGTGAGCAAATTCAGGCTTGATGCAAGTCACATCTGCCTAAAAGTTACTAGCAATTGCTTCTACTTTATGCCAGCATCAAATTTCACCTACAATCTCACATTTAAAAAATCAGGTTAAATCCCAGGGTTTGGAAAGCTTTGAGTAAGTGACTTTAAATCCAGAAGTCCTTAATATGAAATACTGAAATAAAAGCATTCGACTTCAGTGGTTTGGGGTTGAAACGGAGACATTTCCTTGCAGATAGGAATGCCTCATGTGAACTACATACATAAAAAAGGGTCTATTTAAGTTTTTCCATGCAGGAACAAAAAATAACAATCACACCCAAGTGCAGTTTCTCTGCTAGCTGGAGCAGGGGGTGAGTGGGTGGGRACAGCCACTGCAGCCCCCCAGCAAGAGCTTGGGGGGTGGAAATGCAGAGGAAGGTCTCGGCTTCCTCGGGGAGCAGCCAAAGCCCTCGGCAGCCTTGGAGGAGGGAAACAGGGCAAGTGCCGCGTTCTGGGGCAGCAGGAGGAAAGTGGAAGAGGGGGCCCTGGAGAGAGGCAACTTGAACTGGGCTCCTGCTGAAGGGACTCGAAGGCAGCAGTTTCCACAGCTTAAGTGGTTGTGGTGTCCCAATAACAGTGCCCTGAAAGCAAGTGCTGCAGGGCCGTGCTCAAGGAATCTGGCTACAGCATCCTAACACCTTTATTTATTTATTTATTTATTTATTTATTTATTGATTGATTGATTTAGAGACATGTTTTAAGGCAAAGGGAAGGCGTCAAACCCCCTAAATAGCCACAAATTACCAGAGAAACACAGCCGCTGATCAGTGTTTCATGGGTGTAAAATTGCCTTCCGTGATGGGACAGTGTCCTTTGGGATCTAAATACACCAAGTTTTGGTTGAGCAGGAAGTGGAACAGGCCCTGCCATTGAAGCGCTCCAGTTACTGYGCTAAGGAGCAGTGCAGGCTTCAGGCTCGCTCACAGGATTAAAGCAAAATTCACCTGAGAAAGCTGGAGGTAGGGAAAGCGCTGGGCAGAAAGGGAAGGGGCATTTGAAACGCTGTCCCCCACACCTCTTAAGAAGGGCCTTGTTTTTCCTCCCCCCCACCCCTAAAAAAATACATATTTTACCAGTCCAACCTCTGATTTAATTTACGGCATTTGTGGCAGCCGCCAGTTCTCAGTCTCACCACCCCTTTGGAATGGGAAAAGAGCATTATCCTCCTTGTATAGATAAGGAAACTGGTTTATCAGCTTGCCCTCAGCAAGAGGCAGAGCCTGGAATAAAACTTGGCTGAGATGCAAGCACCTCAAGCGAGGGCAAACATGCATTGAAATCAGCCTCAAACCCCATCTTCTTTTATTAGGGGCCTTTACTTTAAAAAAGGGCTAGTTTCAAGCGAGTTCCTGATCAGCTGTGTTATTTACCCAAAGCAGCTTCCAGCTCCCCGAGCAGGGCCTGGAACAGGCAGATTCCTGAGTGGAACACAGGGAGGCCCTGGCACCTTCCCCCTCCGTAACATTCCAACGCGGCAAGAACTGCACTGGAGTCCTTGTATTAAAAATTATTTATTTAGTGATCTGTACATGGGACGAAGCAGGGCCTCATACAGACCTTCCAAAAAAATCAAGTAAAAACATAAATACATATTTTCTTACAAAAAAAAGAGATTTACAAAATATACATACTGCACTTTTCTTACAGTTTTCTTTTCCAATCCCCCCCGTGCGCATTTTAAGAGACAAAAGCCCAAACCCTACAAGTCTGAGATCAGATATAGCGAAGGATTTGGCTGATGGGCTGTTCCTCATGCCCAGACTGCTGGTATGAGTCTGCCCCCGCACCCTGAACAGTTTCTTCCTTTTAAGTTTAATTCCAGACACTTCCCCCCTCCTCCTCCCCCCCACGAAGAGCAGCTATAGGGTGGAGACTTGCTACAAATCCACAATTTCCTATTTTGTCCGTAGGCAAGAATATATGAACACACACACACACATATATATATTTATAAAAACAAACCCTTCAGTGAATATAAAGGTAGAGTAGTATTTAAAAATAAAATATTAAAAGAGTGAACATAAAAATTTAAGAATAGAAAAATTTGTCACATTTCAAAAAAAAAAAAAAAAAAAAAAAAGCTGCATCTGCTGCTTAATTTGTGAATGCCTTTTCTTCCCTCCCCAGTGGTGGGATCATGGAAGGAAACGGCTGCATTTTTAAGTACAATTAGAAGGTTACTCAGAGTAATTGCTTGCTTTTAAATCCCAAGGCCACTTGTCCCCAGTCTGTTTCCTCACTCCTACAGGGCTTGGGGAACCAGAGTTGCTGGCAAATGGGTCCATCAGGAGCAAAAAGTGTTGCCCCGTCCCCACGGTGCCTTCGCCTGCAGCAGCCCCGCTGCAGAAAGCGCCTTTACGGGCGCTAGGGCTGGCGAGAAAAGCTGCGGCTCCATCTCTCTCGTTTTAGTGGCTCTTGCTTTAGCAGCCTGCCCCGTTCTGCTCTGCTCTCCCGCTCCGTCAGCCTTGCATTCCCTTCAGCTTAGGGAAAGCAGCCGCTCTCGCAGAGTGCAAAAACATCCTGCCTGCGCCTTTCTCATAAAGGAATGTTTATTCCTGGGAGCTGCCCGCATCCAAGGGCGAACCTCAACGACTTCTTTTTGTTAGTTTGCCCATAAAAACCGATCCCATGCCTAGGCCTTTCTGCACAGAAAACACTTTTGTCTCCCCCTTTGTCTCCTCTAACAAAGGCAAGGGGGAAAAGCCTTCTGCTCAAAAGCAACAAGTCACTTCTTTTCAGGGGGTGGAATAGCAACCGCCTCCTTCTCCACAGCAGCCAGGATGGCCGCTCCAGGCAGGATTWTCCCTCTGGAATAGTTACAGCAGGTAGCACAGAGGGGGAAAGCACAACCTCTAGGCCCGTGGAGGCACCGGGGCAGCGCGGCTGGCCGGCCAGCTCCAGTGCGGGCACCAACCCGCCACTTCCCCCCGGGAATGCGGGGAGCTGGGCTGCGTCTCAGCCCTGCTGCCATCCCAAGGCAGGACACCTTTGCAACTGAGGGATTTTTTTTCCCTTCTCCCCTGCCCRGGGAGGAGGTAGGGGAACTTCCTGCAGGTAAAGGACTCCCCGCACCCCACGAGCRGCCTGGGGAGCCTTCTCCATGCTCCTCCTATTAGTTGGGAATCAGCACCCTTGGATATCTGCTCCTTTATGCAGAGATTCTTTCATTTTGCTTGAGGAAGCAAAAGTTTTGGAAAGCTCCCCTTCCTCCTCCTTTGGGGAGCCATCACCTCCCTCTGCTGAGGGCCCCTCACATATATCTATATAACGTGTGTGTGTGTGTGTGTATATATATATGTGTGTGTGTGTGTGTGTGTGTGTGCGTGCACACGTGCACCGGAGGGGGCAGGAGGGTCTCATACCGCCGTCTCTCCCTTGCTGCCCGTGCTGAGTCTGTGGTAGAAGCGTCGCCAGGACTGAAGGGTTTTGCCAGACCAGATCCAGAAGCCGGTTGTGATCCCAACAATCATGGTCATGAGGTACTTGATCATGAAGACTGTGAAGTCCGGGCTCATGGGGGCAAAGTGGCTGGGACAGGGCACAGCATAGGACTTGCAGGTCTGGAGGAGCCACGTCTTCTCCCAGGTGGCCCGGAAAGCCTGCTCGTAGAAGTAACACGCGAGCACGATGGTGGCGGGCACCGTGTAGAGGACGCTGAAGACACCGATGCGCACCATGAGCTTCTCCAGTTTCTCCGTCTTGGTGCCATCGTGCTTCATGATGGTTCGGATGCGGAACAGGGACACAAAGCCGGCAAGCAAGAAGGAGGTGCCGATGAAGAGGTACACAAACAGGGGCGCCAGCACGAAGCCTCGCAGGGAGTCCACGCTGTAGATGCCCACATAACACACCCCGCTGAGCACRTCCCCATCCACCTGCCCCATGGCCAGGATGGTGATGGTTTTGACGGCGGGCACAGCCCAGGCAGCCAGGTGGAAGTACTGGGAGTTGGCCTCGATGGCCTCGTGGCCCCACTTCATGCCAGCGGCCAGGAACCACGTGAGGGACAGGATGACCCACCAGATGGAGCTGGCCATGCCGAAGAAGTAGAGGATCATGAAGAGGATGGTGCAGCCTTCCTTCTTGGTGCCCTGGGCCACAGTGCGGTAGCCGTCCTCAGAGAAGCGCTCCAGGCACACGACGCGCTCCTCCAGCAGGAAGCCCGCYGCGTACGCCACGGCCACCATGAAGTAGCAGCCCGAGAGGAAGATGATGGGCCGCTCGGGGTAGCTGAAGCGCCGCATGTCCACCAGGTAGGTGAGCACGGTGAAGAGCGTGGAGGCACAGCAGAGCACGGACCACACGCCCACCCAGAGGCGGGCRAAGCGCACCTCGGCCTCCTTGAAGTACATGAGCCCGTTGGGCCGCGCCGGCTCRCAGGGCGCCCCGCAGTCCCGCTCGCCCAGGAAGCGGTAGCCCAGGTACGGCGGCACCTTGAGCTGGCGCGGGCAGGAGAAGGCGAAGGCGGCGGGCGGCTGCGGCGGCGTCAGCAAGTCCGGCAGGTAGCCGGCCGTGGGGTGCACCGTGGCCCCCCGGCCCGCCCCGCCGGGCCCCGCCGGCGCGTCCGACGTGTTCTGCCCCACGCAGATCTCGCCCGCRCCGTGCACGGGGAAGTTCTCGCAGCGCAGCCGCTCGGGCCACTGGAAGCCGAACTTGTTCATGAGGGCCTCGCAGCCCTGGCGGGCGCGCTCGCAGAGCGAGCGGCACGGCGGGATCGCCTGCTCCAGCACGGTGCACACCGGCGCGTACATGGAGCACAGGAAGAACTTGAGCTCGGCCGAGCACTGCACCTTGACCAGCGGGTAGAACTGGTGCACCTCGAGCCCCGCGTCCTCCTGGTTCGTGTGGCCCAGCAGGTTGGGCAGGATGGTCTGGTTGTAGGCGATGTCCGTGCAGAGCGGGATGGAGATGGGCTGGCAGAAGCCGTGGTCGGGCACCGAGATGCCCTTCTCGCCGTGGTACTGCTGCCCCGCCGCCCGCGCCAGCAGCGCGCCCAGCAGCGCGGCCAGGCCCAGCAGCCCGCGCCGCGCGCCGCGCGCCCCGCCGCGCATCGCCGCCGCGCCGGGGCTCAGAGCGGCCGCGGCATCGGCACCAACCTGCCCCGCTCCGCGCCGGCTCCGCCGCCTGCTCCGCAACTTTTAGAATCCAACTGTGCGCGCTGCGCTGCTGCTAGTGCCGCTGCTGTCGCCGGTACCGCTGGTGCTGCCGCTCGGCGCCCGCGGCAGGGACGCGCTGCTGCCACCGCCCGCCCGCGCCGCCGTCCCGCCCGCGCGGCGCCCGCAGAGCCACATATACGCGCGGGCCCCGCCCGCGCCGGGCCCATTCACAAACCGCCGCGGGGGCGGGGCTCGGCGCGCCCGCCCGCCAATCGCCGCGCCCGCCCGAGCCGGCGCGGGGGGGCAGGGCGGGCGCGCAAAGCCGGGGCGGGGGGTGGAAAAAAAGTTGCGAAAGAGGCGCGCGCGGGCGGGCCCGACAAGCGCCCCCAGCGCTGCCGCCCGCCCGCSCGTGTCGCGCGGCGCAGGCAGCCAAGTGTCCCCAAGGGGCAGCGCGGGGGCTCCCGCAGCCGCTGCCGGGCACAGGGTGCCCATAGCCCCCCAGCTCGGAGCCGTGGGGCCCGGGAGCCTCCGCCTTTGTTAGGCTTCTCGTGGAAACCCACGCTTACGAATGGCTTCTCTGAAATACTCTTACTCCTCTAAAAGTGGACATGTTTTTAAAAGTAATGCTCTGCTCTCCAAAATATGTATGTTGAATATGCTGCAAAATATGGCAGGATTAGCTATTCAAGGTTGTAACAGCTGTTTCTGGAATACAAATAAGTTCTTTCTTTATTCTCAGTTCTAGCTGTTGGAGGGCACCTTTGAGAAGTTTCTGCTTTTCAGTCTGGTAAGGTTTGTTTTTGAATAACTTACTTTTGTAAATCTAGTGTCTGAGCAGGTTTTTCTGACGTGCTTCACCTAAGCGGTCTTCCCTAACAGAACCTCACCTGAACTTGGCTGCTGTATTATTTACTGTTTGGTTGTCAGGAACTTTTAAAAAGTTTTTTTTTTTTTTTATTATTCTCCTGTCCATCTTTCTGTAACACCCCATGAGCCTCTGAGTCACCTATCTTTAATACTCACCTTAAAGCCTCTATTTTTCTCTTTGGCATATGTGCCTGACTTCATCTGCAAAGCATTTTGTGGCATTCCCTGCGCAAAACGTTGGCTGAAAGCTGTTTCCCTGGCAGGGCCAGTGCAGAGAAGGGCRGCTGCCTGCAGCCCTTTGCCCCACGCGCTGCCCCTTCCCGTTTCCATGTCGAGGAGAGAAATTCATGGCTGCTAAAACGGTGTTACAAGAGAGCATCATTTCCTGCAGAATTAGAAATAGGGAAGCAGATGGCACCCGTGGTGCCCCTTGTTGCACTAGAGTCTCTCCTTGGATCCCTGGTAAGGAAGAAAAGAGAACTGGCAGTTCTGGCACCGCCTGTCGAGGCGGGATGACTTCGTGGTGTTCACGTTGGCTGTAGCGTAGGACCAGAGTAGAGCCAAGGGAGAAAGAAGCTGGGTGGGCAGGAAGGGAAAGCTGCATCTTGAATTGTTTCTTGGTGAGATAAGAAGAGAGTAAGCTGCTTGTGTGGAATGACACTGCGAAGCCATTCCAGGTGGCAGGAATGTGCAGCAGGGGTTGTGAACCCTGYACTAAGATGGAGGAAGAGTCTCTGGGCTTGTTAGCTAGTTCTTTTTGATTTCTTTCCTACAAACACAGAGCYGCTGTGAGATGGGACACAAGCCCTGGGAGTAGAGAGTAGTCTCAGAACAGCAACTGTGGCCTGAGAAGAGCTTAAGCTGCCAAGTCAGTCTAGGACCTACTGGCAGCTTTCTGTGGGGGTGAAAAACACCCCAAAACACCAGCCAGCTCCAGGGGCTTGGATTTCAGGTTACCCCTAAACATCTACAACTATAGGTAGTGTCAGTTGTGATTCAAACAAGAGCAAACTTCCTCTTTTTTCCTTTTTTTTTACCTCTAAACTCGCAAACCTTGGAGAGCAAGACCCTGCTGAGGGCAGGATACCAGAGCAAACCTCCAGTCTTGGGTCGTGGTGCCAACCCTGGCGCTGCCGGAGCAGACCCTCAGCCTGGCAAGTGCTGTTCACAGCTGGTCTTAGGAACAAAGCCCTGTCTTTTTATACCCGTAAAAATAAAMCCAGTCCTACATCCAAGCTAGGTCTAAATGAAGAGGGTTGTCCCTATCCTTCTTGTTTTAAAGCCTCCTTTGGCATTGCTAAGGTCGCTTTCCTTGGTTTTTATCCCGCTTCAAAACTCTGCCCGTGGTGGGAAGGGAAATCAAGAGCAGTCAGGAGTTATTTTCCGGTTCTGTGTGCCCCAGGGTGAACATTTTCCCATTATTTGCAGAAAYGTGCTGCTCTCTGAGGGCCCTTGCTGGCCTCATTGCCAGTTTGGTTGCCCAAGGCCCGGATGCAACCAGCTCAACTGCGAGACTTGTCACGTTTAGATGTAGTAAAGAACTTCAGTGACACTTCTAACCTCAGCCTTTTGAAGCATATTTACATGCATTCTTACATGACCAGGCAGGCTCTAGAGCGAAGAACGTCCACATTTGCGCTACCTAAAGCTTTGTGGGGAAATGCCAGACCCTTGAGGTGGGAGCAATGCATTTGCCTGTTTTGCATAAGGATTTGCCTAAATAAAACAAGTTCATGGGTAGTATATGTGCCTGCATGTCTATCAGTATGATAGCTTACTCTGAATGACATATTATTTTAAGAGAAATGTGGTGCAGTTTTTTTCTGAAGAGACAGGAGTATTTTGTGGCATTTCTCAAAAGGGGAGTGGGGACGGGAAGTCCCTGTGCCCCACCATGGAGCCGCAGTTGGAAATCAGASCAAAGACTTCAGAAACTGCTTGAAAAGAGCATATGGGGAGGGCACAGGTGGCAGTGGGAAGGGGATCCTGCTGGAGGGCATGTGGTTTCCTGCAGCGAGAGGTGGATGCTGGCTGCATCTTGGATTTGTAAGGTAATTATTAGCTTATGAAGAGGACTCCCAAAGGATGCAGTAGGAGCTCCACTACCTGCCGCTTTTACCATCAAATTGGACAAAACATTAGGAAACATTTACCAGGATGGGCTATCAGGCTGCTGATTGCCTTCATCTCTAGCTCCATGAATAAGAAAACAAAACCTCAAGTTATCTGCTCCTCCCCACTCAGCAGTTCAGTGGGGACAAGGGCCGCATTTTAACCCTTTCAAGTCTCTTTGGATTCCCCTKTTCTTTAAGGTGAATTTAATCTGCTTTCTTAAGATTTTCCAGGTTGCAGAGGCCTTGTGGTCTCAGATGCAGGACGCAGAGATGGGCAAGCGTAGGCAGCACCTCTGGCATCCCCTGGGACGCCCRCGGTCCCGTCCGGCTGCTCCGGGCCAGCTGCCTTCGCGCGGCCCTCGCTTATYGAGAGCTTCTCCCAGCTCTTGTGATAAATGACTCACGGGTCGGCAAAGGTCTCTCCCTGAGTTGTTCTTTGCTTTATAACCCCCAAACTATCGCAGATCCAAACAAAACATAGATATACCCTTCCCCGCTTGCTCTCACCACCGTGGAATGTTTTTCAGGAATTCAGCCAGTGTCTTTCTGTGGTTTGAGCTCCCCTTCCCAGGACTGTTTTCCTCCAGACTACTCTTCCACATCAGGGATCAGCATTTTTTTCTTTTTTTTTTTTTGTTCTGAGAGCCAATTTCCTCCACCTTTGTCTGGGCCCTTTGTCACAGACCTCCCTTTTCCTCCAAAACCTAGTGCTATTGTTCCTCCTGCATCCCCCTCACCTTCTGGGCCTCCGTGGCCAAACATAAACACCTGGTTTCTGTGTCCTTCTATTACAAAGTCCTTTTTTTCTGCAGAAAAGCTAGAGAGAACCAGTGCTCTTGCCTTCAGGCAGCCGGCTCTGCAGAGCTGCTCCCCTTTGCCTCCCGCTACCGTGGCTTCAGGCGCCTTTTCAGAGCCTTTTTGCCCGTAGCTCTGACACCAGAAGGTTGAGGTGTGCGACATGCAGCAGTTTAACGAAAACCAGGTTTGTGCTCAGGATGCCCAGGCCCGTGTGGCTCCCAGGCTGCTGGGGACTTGTTGCCCCAACCGCTCCCCAAGTGACACCTTCTGCATGGGCCGGTCCCATGYGGTAGTTGCCTGTATGTGCTCTGTCTTCTGTCATTTATCCCCAACCTTGCTATAATTCTGTCTTTCTGTAGTGTAATTTCTTTGAGACTGCATTCTTAAATCCTTCCACAAACTGCAGACGTGCACTTCTCCTGCTTGAGTTAATGGGCGAGTTTGCACTTGGCTCAGTGGAAACAGGGCAAGATACTCCCCAAAGCCTCAAATCTCATTCACATAGTAAGGGGAATTGGATTTAGCCCAGGATAAGAGATGGGGAAGACCCATTAGATCACTTAGCCCCTGGTATTAYACAATCTGGTGGTTTAATGAGTCTAATTTTAAATGCCTGCAATAATAGGACTGCCACATCTCTCTTGGGACRGGGTTTTGCCGCCTGACGGTGATACTGGCAGGAAGCCCCTGCCTGGAGTTCAGACCGGTGGTTTATCTCTGCTTGATTCAGAYGCACTGAGGATGAGTGCAGCCTCCAGAAATGCGCTGTTTCCAAAGCTCACAAGACAAGGGCAGAYGAGCTGGTATTCGGTGCACAATTTGCCAGATGTCCGAAGAGGCTGAGGAATTCCTAAGCCTTTGTTTACAAAATCCTCCCTTCTCCCCCATGAGCGCTTAAGTTACCAACCAGCGCTACCAGCCTCCGCTTGGGGTGAAGTTTCCGCAACTGACGCCACTTCCAAAATTGGATTGGAAAGAGAAACAAACATTTTAATTACTTTTATTTTCCCTCTTCCTGATGGGCTTGCACCACTTAACCCTTACTGCGGGTCGCAGTTAAACTCGGGAGCAGGATTGTTCCTTCCTGCCTTTGGTCATGGGCGCGTCCCGGGGACCTGCTTGCCCGGCAGAGACTGCACCCCAACAACCTGGGGCCACAAGATCCTGGCACCGGGATTGCGTAGTCCCCCTTGCCGTTCCTTCAAGCTGGAGCTTCAACCACCGTGTCCACCTTCATGGACCGAACCTGGAGAAGAGGGAACACGAGGGCAGGATGGTGCTGGACTGGGAAGCTGCTTTCCTTGCGTGCAAGGAGGGGAGGAAGAAAGCAGCACTTCAAATGAGCTCCCGGCTCACAGAGGCTCTGAAGGGCCCATTTTCTTAATTACATGTTCATTAGCATGTTTAGTGCTCTCCTCCCTCTCTTCCCCCGGCCCTGCCACYTGGGAGTTCCTACTCTGTTACTGGAAAGCCACAGAGGTTTATTTAAATACCACATAGTCAGATTGGAATGAAAAGCTATGAAGCTTCCCCTCTTTAATACGTTTTGAAATTATTTATGTGCTCTGCTGCTTGCCTACGTAGAAGGTGCCTTCTGAGATTCCTGCAAGTCAGTGCAGAAATAGCTGTTTGAATTGAGCAATAATTAGAAGCATATGGAGCAAAGCAATGCATCAGAGAAATCCCACTCTGCTACAGAAACACTGCTGTCTGAAAGGGATTTCAGCTGCATGTAACATTTGCTCAGATGGGCTAAAAGAGAAAGAACATCATGTGTCTGGTTTGCACCTACCAAAGCTGGGGAATTCAAAGCAACATCTGAAACTCTGCTCTGGAGCCCTTCTGATGCCGGCGTGGTGTTTGCAGCCCCTGCGCTTTCCTGGGCCCTGACTGCAGTTCCCGGCTTTGCTAGGCTTCAGAACAATAGAGGTCCAGCTGAATTTGAGGGGTGTGTGTCTATTTGTACTTAATAATCCTTTATTGTACCATCTTTTAGAGCAGAGGTTTCTATACCGAGGCCGTGCCCATGGCTTGAGGCGCCCTGGGGATCTTGTGTAATCTGCAGGCCCTGCCTGGGAAGGTGCTCGGAGTTCCTCAGGCTGAACGTGCTGCTGGCTTCTCCGGGGCATCACATGGCAGGCGGCTTCGCTGCTGCCTTCCGAGAGCAATGGGTCCCGCTCCCGGTGCTCCCCGGGCCGGGCCTTGGAGYTGGGTGAGGACGGGAGCAGCACCTTGCAGGGAGACCTGCAGCACCCGGGCCTGTCCCTGCAGTCCCCGAGCATYGCTCCTTTCATGTTACAGACACGGTGAGGCTGGGCTTTCAGAAGCAGCCCGGGTGACACCTACACACCAGGTTTGATGCTGCTGCAGGGTTTCCCRGGGTAAGGCTCTGCATCCCTGCGCTCGGCCGCTGGGAAGCTGCCCCGGCACTGCTGGAGCAGGGGCCGAGCAGCGGCACGAGCCCCAGTTCAGGACAGCAGCCCCGAGGTTTCCCAGCAGAGCCCCGCACGGGGCAGGCGCTTGTACACAGCGTTGCTGCTGCTCTCATCCAGCTCTAAGAATTCCTTGGGAACGTGGCTGCGTGCGTCACTTTGCAGCACAGCGGAGGCCTCAGCCCACACCAGCAATGAGCTCCCCTCGCTTTGCCGCCCTAAGGCCCGTGCTGGGAAACGCAAAGCTTTTCCTTTTCTCCCTCTCCTTCTCCGCTCCTTTTTTTCAGGCGAGATGAAACGAGTTAGGCAGTAAAGGAGCCAGGCTGACACCTGTATCTGTGACAGCTCCGGCACGGGAAATAGTGGGAAAGAATCTGCTGGCAGCAATTTGAAACCGTAGCCCTTCCTGCCGGGGAGGCTTTGACGGATGGTTTCGCTTTGAGCAGCCATATGGTCGAACATCTTGACGGGCCGGCAAAGAGGTGCTGGTGCCAGCGCTGGGAACGGGAACGGAGTCGTCACCAGGGGCCACATCTGCGGGCGAGCGAGGGGAGCGTCGCCTCCTCGCGCCGGGCATGGCACGGGGCACAGCAGGGCTGCCGGGCGCCGCAGCCGGCGAGGGCGGCCGTGGGCCTGGAGAGCGGGGCCGTCCCGATGGGAACCCCAGGGYTGTCCCAATGGGAACCCCGGGGCCGCCACAGGGTCCTGCTTCCTCTTGTAGCGCTCGGCGCGTGGCACAGAGGAGGGCACAAGCGAGTGGCCGGAGCTCCTGCGTGCCCGTGGGGACGGACTCCAGGGACAGTGCTYCGCTTCCCCTGCATAAGCTCCTTGCACCACATTAAAGATAAAAGGGGAAGGGAAATATTTATATTCTGACAAAGCAGCTCTTCCCTTCAGGCTCTTGTTTTATTTATTAGCTTGCTCTGTCCCTCTTTTGCAGTTTTTCTCCCCGTTTCAGTGCCTGTGCTCTATTTCTCTCCTTTCTTCACTAATTCCATCCCTGGGAGATGGTGACAGTGAAACTTCAGAGTTGCTGTCCAAGACATCAGGTTCACATTGTGTAATTCCCAGCTGATAACTGCAGTTCTGCCCCCATCTGTGTTTTTAACACAAACTAATGATTTATAGCGCTTGGGCAATCGCATAGATCACATCTGGTTTACTCCAACTGCTCTAGAGGAAGCTGCAGCAAAGGGGCGCGCTGGCTTCTTGGTGCTTGTTGTTTGTTTGTTTTTTATACACTGCAGCACAGATGCTGAATATCTGCTGTGTTTGTGTAGGCAATGGAAACCACTATCACTCTTCTCTGCAGCAGCCCTTCCCCGGGCATGACACAGCCTCACGGAGACCTTTCTAACCTCATTCATCAAACACTTCCTCTCCTCGGAGGCCTTATCCCAGGGGACCCTTCATTTCCTCCCGCTAATGTGCCCCGGGAAGGGGATCCTGGGTAGATTCCTGCGTCTGGATCCAGCTCCAAATGTGCATAAAGGTTCAGTAACATGTAAGAAGGACACTATACAGGCACTGCGTGGTATTCCCTGTCCCTTGTTCCCTTTGCTGCTTCTCATGCATTGCAGGAATTCACTCTGCAAAGCAGAACGCCAGGGGAGAGCAGCACTGAGGGGAGGGATGTTTGTTTTTAAGCTATACTTCCTTGTTGTAATTGAGTGGCTCTTTATTAGGAGCATTAAAATTATAGTGAGTTGGTGCTAGAAAGGCCGCCGTGCTGTACTGACGTTACCTGGTCAGGTCTGCAGGTACCAGAGCTGCAGCRTGTCCCCAGCGTGCCGCCCTCACAGCACCACGTTTAAGCACATTCCCTACGAGCTGCGGAGTGCACTGGGTGCTGCTCGTTAGCAGGGCAGGCTCCTTTCCAGCAGTCACAACCCCAAGCAAAGCATGCCCCAGCTCTGCTTCCAGCCTGACAAGGAAGGCAGAGGAATTTGTTAATTGATTTTCTCCCTCCCCCCTGTATCACTTAATGAAGCCCATCTAAGGGAGAAGTGCTCTCTTCTCTCTTGGCTAATTAATCCTTTTCCTTTATCTCCACAAATAGCGGCAATAAAGCAATTAGCAGAGGATTTAGAGGGTGTGGAGCAGCCCAGGGCTCCCTGGCTCCTGGMGCCTGGAGCAGCAGGGCAGCCCGGGTTCTCTGCAGGCCCTTTGCCCCTCTGCACGCAGACTAGGCCCAGCCAGGCCAGACCTGGGGCTTGGAAGTGCTTGTGGGGAGCYGGACAACTCCTAGCAGCCCTGAGCAGAGCAGGGCCGTGCGGTGGCTGCTGTGCAGGAGCTTCGGGGACTGAGCAGCGAAGTCCGGGACCCCCTGGCCACATCCCTCCCTGGCCTTGGAGAGAAGGCTTCCAGCCTCCTCCTGRCTGAGGCTGGCTCCTCCAGGGAAGCTGTTCTGCCCTCACCGCTTCGGCACGCACCAATTTCCAACCCCTCAGCGCGGCTTCCCAAAGGACAACCCTTTGATCCAGCGCATGGAGCTTGAAACGAGCAGCCCCTGCATGTGGCTGCCTTGGATCCCTCCTGCGGCTGCAGGGAAGCCCCTTGTTTGCCCCGAGTGTCTCTGTCCTCCTCAGCTCTGCTATGCCTGCCATTATCCTTAAACAGGAACCCGGGGTGCTGCCGTGGGGCCACAGGGAAGGGAGCAGAGGAACATTTGGCCGCAAGGTGAGAGGCAATGCGTCGTTCCAAGGAAGAGGGGAACGACCTTTTACAGTCTGTCCTTCCTTTCCTGTTTCCTGTGAGGTTAAAGACCTGTTGGCAATGATTAAAAGTCTTGCGTTGTCTTCCCTCCTTAAATAGGCTTTGGATTATTTCAGAAAGAAGAAAGAGGCTGGAAAGGCTTAGCTGCATCTTCCTTTCCTCCCTGACGTCCTCCCCAGAGCAACATCCATCTCAAGTGCTTTTCCACTCCACGTTCTCAGCTTTCCCGTTCTCTTAATTCCTGGTGTTTGCCAGGTGACAACAACCGTGTGCGTCGCCCCTTCGACATCCGYGGCTGTGGGAGCTGTGATGGGGCTGCTCCCACCGGGAGGAAAGGAACAGGGAGCAGGGACTCCTAGCACCGTGTGCTGCGGCCGCGTATGCTTGGAACATAAGCCACCCTGCACCAGGGGGATGGAAAGCTCCACATTAGCTTAAGAAATAGTTGATATATATATATATATTTATTAAAGTCTGTCAAGAGTTTTCTTAAATCTTCCAAAATTTAATATCTTTCATATATGAGTAGTTGAAAAAGTTGTCTGCCTTCTAGAAAAACAGTTTTGTTTCTGACGCAGAGGGTTTTACTTCTTATCTGTGAAGTCTGGCATTGATAAGTGCCTCTTTTTAAGCCGAGGGTGCGAGATGGAGGGAAAACAACCACGTTATCTGCGCGCAGACTTGAGTGAGCGCGGAGGTGCTCGGGGTCGGCGCTGCTTCTGATGCCGCCATCCCCGCGCTCATCAAAGAGCTCTCCGTGGGCGATCAGGAAAGCAGGGTTTGAAGGCACTTTGAATTTCACCTTTCCCTTCCTACCGTGCGGCATGATGATAATTTCCAACTATGAAACAAACAGCAACGACATGGGGAAACTGTAAAATTACTAACGTTATTCAGGATTAACTAGACATGAAAAGCTGCTAAGAATGTGTTAACTCGTGTCACAGATGGATAGAACTTTGTGAGTTTGTTGAAATGAAAACCTCTGTGTCAAAATGACTCTTTCGGTCCAAAATGACTCTTTCCATCTCTAGTGGATGCCTAACATGCTGCACTTTACCCCAGGCATGTCATGTACACACATTTATTTTGTGTAACCTGGCTGTAATCATTTACTCTGAGCTGGAGTGGCTGCTCTGCAGCTCTTGGCCAGTAGCTGCTGGGCACCCTTTGCTTAGGCTGCGTCTAAAGCAATTTAGGACAACGCGGGCGGATCAGGAGATCCATGCAGCTCGGTGCCCAGACACGGCAATTTGGGATGTTGTTTTGGACCAGGTGGTTGCRTTTCCCGAACCAAATGGTGCCGCCGAAGGAACTGCAGCTTGTTGGGGAAAGGGGGAAAATCCTCTCGCTGTTTTTTTTTTTTTTGTATAAGCCTAATGTTAGTGCCAGATGCCGATCTGCAGACGCTTCTGAGCCATGCCTTTTATTCCTGCAAGCAGCTGGCTCTCTGTTACACCTGAAGAGGTAATTAGAAAGATAAGTTGGAGCACTAATTTGCAACATTCAGGCCTTCCCTGGGAAGGTAGTGCCTTGACAAAGGGAAATAATGGGAGTCGCAGTGAAGAAGGGGGCACTTTCCACCATTTTTCACTCTTCCTGGCAGCTCTAGGTAACCTTTAACCTCTTCCCACCAGCCTCCTCAAAGAAGCTACAAGATGCAGGAGAGTGAAGGAAAAGAGGCTGCTCTCCTTACACAAAATGCCCTGCGTGTTTCGACATYGAACAAACGTCTTTTCTTGTGAGTCCCACGTCCCCGGCTTCTCGCAGGTGCTGCAACAACGAGCAAGAAGCAGCAGAAGAAATCTCAGAAGAACACACGTGCAAAGAGCAGGTTTTTTTGTAAGAATATTAATAGATGTATTTTGAGCTGCATTTTATAGATGCTGGCAATTGGATCTCTGCTTAGTTTATCAGGGATATAACGGTGCTTGGCTCTGAAAGCACTTAATACACATTAATTAATTTAGTGCAGCAGTGCTGTACAGTGAACTTAGCAACACTGTTGTTTAGACCGAACGCGGCTTGCGGGGAGAGCTGCAATTCAGTGATCCCGGGACAAATAGAGCCAGGAGAAGCTGCATGCTCAACAGGGAGGCCCGTGTCAAAACGGGGCCTTAGGCTGCGGGGTGCTCCTGCTCATCACCTAATTTTTGTGATTGAAGGAATCCGGGCCCGGCGCGCTGCCTGAGACCCTGCGCTGCTTTCGCTGCACTCAGCTATTTTATGTAAAGCAAGAGCAGACCTTAGAGAAGGAGACTCTAGYACTAACCCGGAATCAACTAGTCTAAAATTTCCCCTTTTGTGGCAGCCAGTTCTTGGGAGAAATATTATCAGTAGCCGTGTGTTAATTGGCAGGAAATTGCTTGCCCGGGGCTCCTTGAGCTCGGCCTGGAGCAGCGCTCCGCGTGTGACAGTGCGGATGGCAGAGATGGATTCCATGGACGGGAAAAACACAACTTTCCGCTCCCTCGCAAGGAGCCAGATGAGGGATCCTATTTTCAAAGACTCCTTTGTCCATAAGATGGCGTTTGAATTAGGAACTTGTTTAGCCAGATTCTCTTGTTACAATTTACTGATTCATTGGGTGGAGAATGGGAGGGCAGAATGATAGAGCCAGGCAGCCTCTGCTGAGGACTTTTTAAAAAAGTTCTAATTGAAACAGAAATGCATCTTAAAATATATCTAGGATTATAGCACAGAAAGAATTACCTATTTAAGCCTATTTGTGCCTTTAAATGGTCTGCTGGGGGAAGATTAGCTGTTTTATCAGTGTTTTTCAGAGGAAAGCTGCAGAGTTTGTAGGAGATGAGGTCTGTAGTGTTTTTCTTAAAGAGAAGAGGTGGTGGAGAAAGATTGCTGGAAGAAAAAATAATATTCAAATCCTTCCTGTTTTTTCAAATAGACTGTAAGAAAAGTTACTTTCAGTATCAAGATTAATAACTGTGGGTATTAACTTTGTGCTTCAGCTTTAGAAGAAGCAAAAGAGAAGCATGAAATTCAGGTCCAGCACCCGTTTCRCGCAGAGGTGGCTCTCCTATCTGTGCAGTTCTGCAAGGATGGCAGCAGATGAGATAACCTTGGTTAGCTGCAGGAYGGCATTCATGCCTGATGCCCCCGGCTCCATTTTTTCTAGTTTCCTGCATCCCCTGGGAGAAGCTCCAGTCCCTGGCAGTGCCAGGGGAAGCGCTCGGCTCCTCTTCATCCAGAGCAGGGTGGTTTATACTCGGCCCCTGCAAAATCCTTGGTACCTCGCTGGGCTGCCAAGCACTGGGCATCCTCACAGCCTCCACTTTCCTTTGAAAAGTTCCCTGGAAATCTCCCAGGGTGTCTAATCTTACTGCTGGGGGAAGGGGGTAGATCTGGACCCGTCTTGTGCAACCTCAAGCATTTAATYTGTCTGTCATTACTTCATAGCTTTAGGTTACAGAGAAGGTAATTCTCAGCCTCCTTGCTCACAGAGAGAGGCCGCGGTCTAGGTTTGCTTTTCCTTTGGTTGACAAAAAGAAAAATCAGTGGTTTTGGTAGACTCATTCCCATTCCCTGCAGGTCTCTCTCCCCCTCACGCGTGCACATGTGTGTGGTGTGTGGTCATTAGAAACATCATGCACATGCAAATCCAATTTTTTCCAAAATTTAAGTAGCAAGAAGTATTGAACCCTGCAGACTGTTGGTAATATAAATAATATATACTTTTTATGAAGTCCATTTTCACATCACAGGTTTCTTTAGATAATTTTTTTCCAACTTTCAAGTTCCCTCATTTCTGTTTCCCCTCTTTGCCCCTCTCCGAGCAGCATTCAGAAGAGGTTCTTGGCTGAGGGGAAGGGAGACTTCGGAATGAACTTTAGTCAATTTGATAAAACTAGAACAAATCGATAAGCCACCCAGGCATCTAATGCTCTCAGTATTCCCACTGACGCTTCCACAACATCAAACAGTATGGAAAATATCTTCAAGGTAAGTCCTCTGTATCTTGAAGCAGGTCCCYAAAGGCAGAGGCATGGAGGCTTCCATGGGCTACCTGTTTAAAATGGGTCATGCTCTGCATTCGCAACAGGCTCAGAGCAGCRGGGCCTTCAAAGCGGGAGGCAGCGCCCGTGCTCCTCGCCCCGGCGCCTCAGCAGGTTTTGGACCCTGCACCATCGTTTCAGAAGGGGCTCCTGGTGCTGGATCCTGCACTGGGACCTGCTTGGCTGCTGGGAGGGCCTGTGCTGCACGATGGGCACAAGGGACGGGGTGTTCGGAGCTGAACGCCATGCACCCCAAAGCAGGGCTCCCTTGGAAAAATGTCGCTTCACTCCCACTCTTTTGATACACCAGCCTCAAACTCATATAAAACTAACTGATTTTGGCTGGATTATCCCCCAAATATTCCAGTAGAAGARCAAGGGAACCGGTCCCACTCCTCATTGTGCCTCGGTGAATAGGAGTAACATTTCCCACTAGAGAAACAATGTTAGCAGGGGCTTGAAAACCCCGGCAAACAAGGAAATACGTTTGATTGTGCTAGCGAGGGGATTGCGCTAGCCGAGGGGATTTATAGCGCGTTGTGACTCTCCACTTAGGCCCCGAGTTAGGCAGGGGGGAGCAGGGAACTCGGGGGAACACAGTCCCCTTGTTAAAAGGAAATAATGAGTTTAATATATACAGGCAGAAAGAGGACGGAATGTGAGGCAAGGCCTTTCCCTGATAAATATTTACCATTTGAGCCCTGCTTCGGAGCCTGATTTTGTGTATGCCCAAAGGTGGTGGTACTTGCGATAGCAGGATATGTTTCTTAATGTATTCCTCCCTCTCAACCCACCTTGCATGGGAAACGGCGCCGGTAACAAAAAGCAGACTGTTCCCGCCTCATGAATATTAATCAGCAACTCCCCCTGCTATTTTAAACCCAAGACTGGTGCTAAAGCCCTTTTTTCCCCCCACTCAAGCATCCCCCGAGGAAAACCCTGAAAGTCCTGGGAAAGCCGAGCACAGAGGCTGCCGTGACTAGAGGCCTTCTAGGCAGTGACATATAAAACTCCGAGGTCAGGGGGCACAGCGAGAGGAGGAATCAGCTTTGTTTCCGCTGTGTGTTCCCGAAAGCTAAACCTTTATGGAACTTTTCTAGCTGCATTTTTGGCTCTTTAGCTTTGAAAACAAAAGATTTATTTATTTTTTCCTATTCATCACAGTTTTTGTCCTGAGTTGACAGCAGTGACATAAGAAGGACCCTCCCTGCTCTGAGCTGGACTCTGTGTGCTGCCTCAGCCATTGCTGCTTTAGAATAAATATTATATGATCTATAAGGGGAGAGAGAAAAGCTAAAAATGATCGCAGAGAGCCAACATAAACACCTGTGAAATCAATCCTTTTTCTTTAAGCAAGAAAATGAAAACTCTCCCTGGCAAGTAAAACACATTGATCAGAGCACATACACATCTAGATGGTGTCCAGAAATCCAGCTGTGTGTCTTCAGAATGCGCTCAGCCTCAGATCAAACCAGAGGAGTATTCCCAAGGACGTGGGGTGATACAGCCGGAGGTTGGCTTGCCTCCTAGATAACCCTGAGCAGGGCAAAAGAGTTCTTTGAACTCGAGGCAATTTGTGATTGTGTTCAGAAATAACACACRGACTTGCCAGACATCCAATAGTGTATCAGCAACCACAGTGTGTTTTTCCAGCGCCTGCAATGATAAGCCGATGCCGAGTTCTGGTGTTTGCTCTTCGGAGCGGTGTTAGCACTTGTGGTGCACTAGAGGAGACTTCCCATGCCAAGGACGCAATTCCTGAGTATGCAGTCAAGAACTGCGTTTTTAAATCGTTGTCTTTTATCAAAGGATCTRGATAGGCTTTAAAGAATCTTATTTTCTGTATCTTACAGCTCTGGAAACCCGAGCATGGAGGATTCGCATGGCTTCCCCAAGGCGATCTGCGGAGTCAGGGTCAGAGCAGGAATGGGAGATGGTGTTTCCAGCCTGCTGGGTGGGTGCTGCATCGCATCATGCTGTGCAGGTGAGTACAAACCAGACTGACTTAGTGGTTGAAGGCTCTGCATGAAAGGTGCTGGATGCTACCAAGGAGTGGGAGCTGCTGGAGGGGATACGTTCAAGCCGTCAGGCCAAATGGACCTATGCCCTTTGGCCACTAGAAGCCCACACTGCCCACAACAGCTGCTGATGGCACAAAGCCCGTGGCAGAAGGGCAGTAAAGCTCATGGGGTGGGCATAGAGAATAAGCACAGCTCAGCTTTTGGGAGCTCGAGGACATTGCTAGGGCACAGGCTGGCAGTATGGTGGGTTTTGCTGATCCTGGTTTGACCAGTCTGTGCCTAGGAGCACACAGTTAATCAAAGTCAGCCCTGAACACACAACTGAACTGGTTGGAGCTTTTCCCTGATTTATGCTGGTTGCAAAAAGAGAAGTGATATCTGATTCCCTTGAAGACAGAGTGACTGTAATCAAAAGTTCCTGACCCAGCCTAAAACTTGCTGGCACAAAGATAAGCCTTCTCAACTCTGTGACCAGCTTGATGAGGAAACACACACGAGATCAGCATCTTACATTAGGTAGCTGCACTACCTAATGTTTTTGGTACAGAGCCCTAAAACAGGGTGTCCTCATTCCCACATTCACAGAGTAATCTGAGCAGGACCTTCGTCCGTGCAAGAATGTTTCCTACTTGAGCATGTCCTTCGTACTTGCAAGGTCTGGAGGGAGGGAATGGCTGGTACAGAGAGATGGGCAYGTTCAGCAGCCGTGTCTCTCAGGCAAAACTCTTGGTGTGTTATAGGAAATTCAGGAGGGTTTATCAAGCTGCACTTAACTCGTCCAGGACTCCTCAAAGGAGATGGCAGCAGTACAGCTCTTCCAGGACACAGGAATGAGAAGCATCTGTAACTAATGGCTACAGGTATGAACACGTACTGGCAATTTGAGGTGGTTAACAGTTTCCTGGCTCCATTAAATGCTTGCAACCAAAATTTGCTCAAGTTTCTCGCTCAAGTCAATTGTGCTGAACAGTGAGGACAGCAGTGGCAGTTGGTGTTATAGGAGTTGTTCAGGTGTGTGGAGTGTGAGAATGTAAGTGTTTGCTAACAGATTGCACACTTCAAACTGAAGTGTTTGGCTGTGRATATATTACTGAAGACTGTTGAGGAAAAATAAAAATAGATCAGATTCTAAACTTTTTTTTTTTTTTTAATTCTAAATGTATGAAAAGAATACAATTGTCTGCTCAGGAAACTATTCCCCCGCCATCCCTGTGATAGTGTTTTATAAAAGCATAAAATGAAGCAGTTACACATTAAATGGGAGGCCCAGTGCTAACTGAAACGCGTCTTCTGAAATGGACTCGACCCCAGCAGAATTTGTGAGAGATCAGAGACATCTTGAGAATGGGTTAGTTCCTCTTGTCTGAGCACTTCTTGGGAAAGTTTCTTCTACCCTTAAGAGTCTGTAATTACTCACTAATGGGTGCAGATACTCACTGCTGCATTGCTTGTGGTGCATTGGCCACAGCCAAGAGTTTGCAACAGGCAGGTTTATGCTCCAGAGGTCACGGAGAGTTGAGTCCTTCTCTCAAGCTCCGTGCTGATTCTGAACGTGCTGCTTGATCCAKCCGTGCTCATCTGCTGCACGCAGCCTCCCCTGCCCTCCAGAAGAGGAGAGCGGAGCCACCGATGCTCAGGAGGGAAGACTCTGACTCCTGGACATCCCTTAGGTGTTTCTGTGGAGCCCAGTATAAGAAGGGCTGCCCCTGGGCCACTCTGCCCATAGGCTGAAAGTACCCAACACTCACCACGTTGGGTCRTCCGCCTGACGGCCAGCAGAGCAGAATCCCCACTCCTATCTCAGGCTTCAGTTTTCCCCCGTCTGCCCTGCTGGCCTCTTAACTCCATAAATTTATCAGGTGACGTCTCTTTCCCCGTGGCATTCTCTCCTTACTTATCTAGGGATTTGAATACCTCCCAGTTAGTGATTTCTTGCYGAACAATGTGTGCCATTGAGAGTACAGTCTGCAGCCGTCTTGCCTTTCACTTTCCTGCTTGACCTTTTTAACTTTGTTATTTCACAAATATTCAGTCTTGAAATTTTACACGCTCAAGGCACCTAAAAGAAAATTCTCCACTGGTAAAGTCGTCTAAACAAACTAGCCAAACCTTGAAAGGATATCATTTCCCTTGAAAGTGCATCCTTACAGATAATTGATAAGCATAGCCATCTTTCCGAGCAGATGGTTTCCTTTTGGATGCTTGCGCAGAATAAAGTATGAGGAGCAAAGTAGCCCTTCTTATASCCTCAGAACAGCGGCTGCCGCCACTTCCTCGGCTGAAATCCACATCCAGAAGGGTGCGAGCTAATAAAAAGAATCCCTGCTGATAATTAGCCTTACTGCAGGAGAAGAATAATTTCTACATATTCATTGGCTCTTTCTCTAATATTTATTATTCTATAATATTAAATATACATGTATTTGTCTGTGTGGGTATATATGCGCATATGTACAATGAGCTTGATGTTGCATAAAACATAAAAATATTTGATATTAGTATTTACATCCATCATATTCTTCTTCATGGAGATTTGCAAAGGGGTAAAACCTATGTATTCCAGGGAAATAAAATCACTCTTGGTGTGGAATGAACCCAGCATTTACAGTGCTTCACAGTGGTTTCTAATGGTAGGATTAGGCTACTCCAGCCTTTTCTTTTGGGCAACCCCTGCAGAAGTTGTAGGGGATCCAACCCAAAGACAATGGWTGTGGAAACAAAGTGAGGTAGGAAAGAACGAGCTGCTGTTCTCTAGTCTGGTGAGGCTGGCATTACTACCACGCTGGAGACGGATATATCTACAGACCATGTTAGGACCATACTTAAATTCTTCACAAGCCTTAAAAAAAAAAAAAGTAGCTTTTTATTATTCATTACTTCTTTTGCCTCTGAGAAATTTCCTTTGCAGAACCAAGCAGTCGCACAGATGATTCCTGCAGTGCTCATCCATATGTCCAGCTTGAGGAACCTAAACTTCTAAAGTCTTCTAAACTAYGCACTGGCAAAGCTGCCCAGCAGCTGGGGTGATAGCATTGGGTCTGGCTCCCTCTCCAAGGGCACTTTGCAGCATCCTGCTGAAGCACCCGGGGACCTGACCCTGCCCCAGCCCCATCCAGGTTGGCTGGCATTTCTTTGTTCACTAAATCTCCTGTTGACTAAATCTCCCAGGGCAAACACATAACTGGGGCTTAAATCCCCGGACAAAAGCAGGCACAGATGCCCTTTCTGCCTCCAAGTATCCAGCCTCCTCCCTCRCATAGCAAGAATCCCTGCCCTGAATGGGCTCAACTGGTTCAAACGTGGCCTGGCCCCTTTGTGCCTCCTCCTTAGCCACTGTGAATGAGAATGGCCACTGGCAGGTAGCCCGCGGCCAGAGGCGGCCGCCTGTGCAAGGATGAGCAGGGAAAGAAGCACCGTGACCTGGGGGGAGCAGTGGCCAGGGAAGCCCTTCCTGCTGGGAGCGTCCTCCTGCCAAGCCCATGGGAGTCACTGGGGTCTGCGTGTCCTTTGCTGCTATGGTTTTTAGTCGTCCTGGGTGTTTCATTTACAAGAAGTGTCTCAGGCAGAATTTCCTGCACTAATTGCCATGCTGTTTGCTGCCAGGGAGATGCAAGGTCTGTTGCTTCACGCGTTCCAAAACTGGTGGCGGGTGACAGGGTTTACGATTTAATCTCTAGCAAGTGTCTCTTGCATTGGGGGTAGGTGAAATATTACTCTCCTGTGTTCAAAGGTGGAGTGACAGTTTTGTACTAGAAGCCAACTAACTGCAGCTCAGAAAAATGCTGATCCCATCACACCCCAGAACGGGAGGAGATGAGATGTTTTTTGTCCCCATTTCTGCCGCTCGCTGCGGAAGCTGCTGCTATTTGATGAGCAGCAACAAGGTGCCCGGCTGTGAATCCCCCCCGGTGCCAAGCGTGCTGAGAACCAGCGTGCTGAAGAGGCAGCGTCGTGTTCAGCTCCGCGAGATCCAGGCACTCGTGTGCGCTGCCCTCTTCACTCCTCACATCGCTGGTGCTGCTCAGAGTTCCTGTGCTGTTTCTCAGGGGCAGCAAAGCTCACTCCTCAAGCAAGGAGAGTTGGGAGGCTTTGAGAGTGGGTGGCTTTAGCACCTGCAGGCCCTTCTGTGAGATCCCCAGGTACTGCTCAAGCCTCCCCTCCCAGAGCGGGGTTATCCAGCCCGTCATCCTCCTCCCTTGCAGCTCCCTGCGCGCTCACCTGTGCTCGGAGCCTTGGCAAACAGCTGGGCTGGAGCCCGTGTCCCGCTGCGGGGAGCCTGCTGGCAGCCGGAACGCAGGGGGAAATCCAGGCCATTAAGGAGCAGCTCCCCATGTGCTCCCAACTTTTTAAGCAAACACAGTGGGAGAATAGAGCAAATGTGCCCTTCCTTCCCCCACACAAATAAGGGGTGTCCTTATTTCGGCACGTGCCACCCAGCGCACAGCTACATGGCTCGYTTGCCTTTTACAAGGCTGCTTGGTTTTAAGTGTGACAAAATGCAGTGCCCATAAACGCCCTGATTTTGTTCTCTCACTTCTGTAAAAGGGCACGCTCGGTGTTTCTGCCAGAAGCCTCAGGCTTCTGCATAAGCACTTTTGTTCCTGGGCTGCATGGGAGCCTTTGAGGGATGTCCAACCATCTCCTGCCTCCCCAGGCTCTGAGCCCCGTGGCAGCGCGGTGTCTGTGTCCCCGCCGGAGCGGGACAGGCAGGAGAGCTCGGTGGGGCTGCGCCGAGCGCCGCTGCAGGCAGCCCTGCACTCATGTGCTCTCTGGCCTGGGGTTTCTGCGGGCACCGCGGCTCCTCCTCTGTCCCTTTCTCAGCTTTTTCTGACCAAAGCTCTCTGTCCTGCAGCTCCGAGGTAGCTTTACCTAAACTGCAGGCGACCTTGTTTGTGTGGAGACATCCCTCCTTCTCCCCAGCTCCCTGCAGCCGACGTCTCTGCTTTTCCTGCCGCCGTTGCAAGGCCATGGCACCGAGGCCACGCTCGGAGCTGAGGGCGGCGCTTGGCAGAGCGGCCGCCTGTTGCTGTGCCTAGATGAGCCAAGGGAGGAGGGTGCTGCAAGGACCTCTGTGTGTCACTAGCCGTCYGGCTTCTGCTTTTTTCCCCTGACGTAAAATTCAGACCACTAACTTCAGTGGGAGTTTTCCAGAAGCACAAGGCAGCTTTTTTTCCTGCCACTTTTATTCRCTGTTCTGCCTTCGCAGTCTGTATCCCCATGCTAATGAAGGAATAAAATTCCTCGGTGTAGCTGTCTCACTGCAWGCTCTGCCGCCCTGTGCTTAATGTTCAAGCTGGAAAGCCAGTCACAGCTTAGAAACAGGGCAGGAACAACTTACACTGCAGGCTCCGCAAAGCCGCTCTCCCTCCTCCCCAGATGCGGGTGATAACCCACATYTCCCATTTCCAGGGGGTGATTTCTGCTCCTAATGTCAAACCCCGGTGGGCTCAGCTCCCAYGGCTGTTACCAAGTCTCCACACGGGCAAAATGCCCCCTRGAGATATAGCCAGGGCTCGAGCTGYGGCAATTTTCATTTATTCCCCATCGAATCTTACCCCTGCTGCTTGCAGAGGCTAGCACTAGGCTAGCACAAGTTAGCATAACTAACTCGTTATGCTGATGATTTTCTGGTGCCAAAACAGCATTGAAACTGGCAGCACGGGACAGAAAATCTGCGTCAGAATCTCAACATTTCACCTCGGTTCAGCCACGTAAACAGCAATAAACGTGTGTGGTGTTTTCCCTGCAGGAGGAATGAGCCGCCGGCTGTGCCAGCGGGCAGAGAGAGGGCACTGCGGCTGCGTGCACYGCGGGGCCTGGATTGCATCCCTAGCCCAGCCACAGCCTCCTTACCCTCGGCCCTGGATAATGTTCCCCTGTGTTGAAGACAGGCTCCTGTGCGAGTCTTGTGCTGCTCCTGTGATCCTTTTGGGTCAGGACTCGGAGCTGCTTGAGCGCGTGGCCGTGTGCGACCGTCCCGCTCCAGCGTCTCGCGGTCTGCAGCAAACGCAGCCCTGAGAAGGAGCTTTTGTGCCTTTTTAAAAAAAAATGCAAGAAACTGCTGGGAGGGTGGCTTATGTGAAGACCTACATTAGTCTCACCCTCTGGTGCCCTGCAGCTTTTAATTAATCAGGGCCAATTATTCAGCCTATATCCATTTGAATAGTGGATAATGCTGGCAAGAATTCACTTTCAATGGGATTTATGGCCCCCTTCCCTCAAGTCATTTTCAGATAAGAGATTATAATTGTTATGAAGTCTGCACAGATCAGTGTGATCCAAGCGGCRGCAATTCATTACTATTAATGCTGCAATGTATTTATTCAGAGAACAAATTGGAAATCAGGAAGAGAGCACACAGTTGGTCTTTTAATTTGCGGGAAAACAATCATTTATAATTATTCTGCCTTTAATTCGGAGAACAAACACAGCTGTTGTTTGAGGCCTTAATCTGATTACAGAGGTGCTAACCCTTCAGTCCCGAGCGAGCCAAGGGAGCGGGCGCTGCGCTGAGCCAACAGAGAGCGGTTCCTTTTGCAGAGCAGACCCAGGTGAGCAGAGGACCGGGCTTGCTTTGGTGCAGGAGGTTCCTGCACGTCGCTGTGTCTCAGACACGCTGCTTTCCCCCTCCCGTTCAATGTATCCCGCTTGGCTCACGCAGCGAGCTGAGCTRGGAAGGGCTCAGCTATGGCTTCGTGCTGCTCGGGGACTCTTTCTGATGTGCTGGGAAAGCTCCCAAAGCCTGTTCTCACCTTGCCTCCACCTCCTGCCTCCTCTGGCAACTGCCAAAACATCCCGCTGGCTGGCGGCAGGGAGGAGCCGGAGGAGCGTCCCRCTTTGCGCAGCCCACGGCAGCGCCTGCGAGCGCCAGCCGCGCAAAGGGCTCCTGTGAGAGCTAGTCCCTGTCAGCACAGACCTTGTGCTGCGCCGGCACGAGGCACGTCGGGAGAGCCAATGCGCTTCCCTTGCTCCCAGAGCCCCCAGCTTCCCGACGGACTCCGCTTCCGTCTCCTCTTGCCTGCAGAGACACAGGCGCAAAAACCTTGGATGTCTGGCCAGACACTGGAGCGCTGGGGCAGGACTTTCTGTCTCTTAGAAACACCAGAGCTGCTAAAGAAACACATAGAAACCATAGCTGCCTTCCCGAAAGGGGAGTGGTGTTATGTTCCCCTGTGTGCTCCTAATGGAAAGGTTAGCGATTGATCAGCTCAAATGAACTTCATCTATGGTGTGAAAATGTAGTTATTTCCCCTGGCAGCTGTCAATTCGGAGAGGGATGGAAATACCCAGGCTCTTAGTGGCTGCCGAGGGAGGTTCTTCGGGATTCAGATGTTTTCTGGCATCCCCCATCCTTTATCATAGACAAAGTGGAACAAATGTCCTCAAGTGCTGGTGATAACTTGCAAGGAAATGATGTGATGAACAGAAAATAATGTGATGAGGRGACCATAGGAGAAGAATAAGAGTGTGTGTCCTGTTTTGCTGCAGGGCCTTCTGTGTAAAGCGACCCCCAGGGTTTGGCTGTAGTTTTGTTCTACTTAGTCAAGGGGGATTCTTCCTTGTGCTTAGTCTTCAGCAGCGGGGATCTCTCAGGTTTCAGAGCCTCGCTGTAATTAGAAAGAAGGGCTTAAATCCTGACTTCAAACGAGAAGCCACCAATCTGCTGTGTAAACAGAGAGCCTGAGTGAGCCCCTGGGAGGGTCTTTAAAATATCTTCTCCTAAAGCCCCGGGGGGCCGGAGCCGGAGGGCAGGGCGATGCAGCCCTCGCTGTGCCCAGGCCAGCAGCGTGGACGTGAGGGAGTGCGGGAGGAAGCTGCTTTCGGGGATGGCTCTGCCCTCTTGGTGCCGGATCCCGGCYCTCCCGGAGGAGGGAGGGCTGACCTTGGTGCTGGGTTGTACAACCCCAGGGTACCAGGCAGAGGAGTCTTCCCGGGTGTGCTTTCCCATGACGTTCCCAGCTGAAGCAAACCCGCTCGAGGCTGCTGCGCGGCCCGGATCCCTTCCACAACCGCAGCTCCCCGTAACGCTGCACTAAGCTCTTGCTTCCCCTGCTGGGTTTTTAGCCCTCCCTTGGGGCTTGGTGCAGGCGCTCGCGCTGTGCTACGGTGGGCCCAGGAGAAGGGCAGCCGGGAGCAGAGCGCGGATACGCGGCTGCTGCGAGGCGGCCGCGGGCGGCGGGGAAATAACGGCGTGTTGTGCATGCGATCCCGCGCCCTTGGGCTGGGAGGGAGCCTCCAGCGGGGCTGCCCGCCGGGGCCGCGCACACTGGGCCCTCTGTGCGAGCAGCCGGGAAGAGGCGCAAGCCGGCGGCGGCACCTCCGACGCGGGCGGCCGCTCGCTCGCGCGGMGAGGCGGGAAGGCGCCTGTGTCTCGGCTGCGCCGGCTGTTCCCGGCCACGGCTGTAGCCGGCTGTAACGGAAAAAGAGCCGCAGGACGTGGGTGCTTGAGTCGCAGAGGAAGCTCCGTGTCGACAAACGCAGGAGCAGCGAGGGGGGAAGGTGCTGCGCGGCTTGTCTGCATGTTACCACCCAGAAGGGAGATCCAGAGCCGTCCTGGGGGGAGCTGTGCAGCCGTGAGCRAGCTGGCAGCGGGGGAAGGAATGGTTAGGAAAGGGGCCGGCAGCAAGACAGAAAACATCATTATATTGGTGTCTGAGTGTGCGCTGCGTATGGGGCTGGAATGCTGCATGCAGCCCGGCCCCCCAGAGACACGGCAGCAGAAGTGTGGCAGCGCTGGCAGCAGTCCTGCCCCGTCACCGGGGCTCCGGCCGAGCGAGGGGGGCCGCGGCAGAGCCGGCAGCAACCGCACGGTGAAATATGGGAGACAGGAGTGACAGGCAGAGAGGCAGCTGGTATGAAATGACTTTCTCATGGAGGGAGGCTGAAGACTAGGGCTCTTCAGCTCGCGAAGGTGGCAGCTGACGGGCTTGCGCTGGAGATCCATCAAGTTATGAAGTGCCCAGAGACCTGTAAGAAGTGATTAGTCACTGTTTCTTAGAGCGCAGGGACAAGGGGGCCTCAAACCAAGTTAGCAGGCAAAAATTTTAAAGGAAAATGGAAGGAATTGCTTTTTCACCAAAGTGTCACCAAATCTGGAGTTGATTGCCACAGGATGCAGCCAGCAATGTGATTAAAGACAAGTTCAGAAGGGTTTGGAAAACTCGTGGAAGTCCCAAAGTCAGGGATGCAGATGCAAGCTCCAGCTCRGGAAGTTCCTGAGCTGCAGCCTGCAGGAGCATGGAAGACTCTCCATTGTGTTCTTGCCTTGCCTTCTGCCCCAAGCTCTGGCTTGGCTGCTGCCAGGCAGGTTGCAAAACAAGACGGAGTTGAGCCCAGGCCAGGTGTGGCAGAGGTTGWGCTGCAGGCTGGTCAGTGCAGAGCCGGCGACCTCGGAGAACCAAGGTGCTCTGAGCGATTCCCGTGCTCCTTCAGGAGACCGACGCGCTGTCAACCTGTCCATGGAGCAGCTGCCTCTTCAGGAGCATGGGAGGTTAGTTCTCCCGATGGAGAATTGCCCAGCCCGGAGGCGGTTGCGAGTGCGCAGGGCTTTGTTCTGCTTCCCTGTGCCTCAGGTCAGCTCCACAGATGGACTTAAAGCAAAACCTCTTGAACCCTCTTGAACTTTAGGAAGCTCATTCCTAGATTCTCCATCTGGCTCAAAGGCTCTGTGAGGGGCTCGCATGCAGACACTTCTGAACTGCGAGGAAGGCTGGAGCCAGATCCACTGCTGTAGCTCCAGGCCCTCTTGAGATTTCCCTCAGCTTTCCTTGAGAGCGCTGGCTCCGTGTGGCGCGCACGGGCCACAGAGAGCAAGAGGGATCCCTCTCACCCTGCTCCCACCAAAACCTACCTTGGGTAAGCTCTGTTCAGCAGACTTTGTTATATTGGGCAGCTGTTTACTGCTGCCGAGCACGAGGAGGCCTTTTCTCCTCCCGCCTTTGCAGGACTTTCCTCTCCCCTCTCTTTCAGGAGCGGGAGGTGTAACAACACTGAAACTCTGCCATGTGGTCGCCGGCAAGTTTATATCCCACGATTCCTGTTTGTGAGCAGAAGTAAACTAAGCACCTGGATGAGCCCCCTCTCCCCGGTGTGAGGAGAAAGTTGCTGAGAAGCAGCCACAATTAATGATGAGGTCGCATTTAGTGCAGCTCCGGTGGCTGGTTAATTGGCTGCTTCTCCCGCCGCCGCCTCAGCCACGCGCCAGCAGAGCCTCTAACGAGCTGCTCGCTGGTAATTAATCCTGCCTGGGGTCTAGATGCTGGCGCTGGGTGTCTTTGAGGAGCCGGGCCCTGCACGAGCCTCGGCTCGCGGGGCCGCCTCGTGCAGAGCTGGGGCCCGGCTGGCAGAGGGGACAGGGGCATCGCGCTGTCCCAAAGGAAACCCRGGCTTTGCCTCCCGGCTAGGGATCCAGCCCCTGCACTCGGTCTCCTCCTTACACTTAATGCTGCTTGACAGATTGGCAGCAAGGCAGTGCCATGAGGAGTCAGAAAAACTGCCCAGTGCAAATGCAGGTTGCTTTAATGAACAAAACCGTAAGGACATCCGATGATCCTTGCTAAGGAAAGAAATGAATTAATAAGCTTAGAAAGTAACTGAACAAGGACCTGATCAAGAGAAAGAAGGCGCGGGAGGGCAATGAAGATGGGGAATCGCTCTTCCCCAGGGTGATGAGCTGGAGCGCGGCTGGGCGGAAGGGGCGGCCTGGGGATTGCTGCGGTGCGAGGAGCAGAGGGGAGGGAGAGGCGGCGCACGGCGGCTGTGCCGGCAGYGGGGCTGGCAGGGACACCTCGTGTCGCCCTGCGCCTCCTGCCACCGGCTGCCCACGCGGCTGAGACGCCCGCCTGTCCCTTGCGCTGACGGGACGTTTTATGGTCTCTGAGCTGAAATGTTCCCCCCGGGCTGCTCAGGGGAGAGGTGTGSAGGCCGGCCTGCCCCAGCTGCAGTGGGGTGGGTGCCAGAGACAGGCACCAAGSGAGGTAAGCAGCAAAACTGAATCATGGCTTGGGGAGGGCCAGGAAACGTGCGCTCCTGCAGCCTCCAACTGCTCGCTTTTTAAAGCGAGTGGGTGGAAAGTAGGTCGCTTTGGGATGAGTAATGTCCTTGGACACGGGGACATGCGCATGGCAGAGGAGTAGTTGCCAGGATTATCCAGGACACTGGGATGTGGGCAACTGGATGCTTTGAGCCAYGGGGAAAGGGGATGGTGCTTGCATTTATTCCACCCGTTCTCAGTCTGCACTGCTCCTTCACTTCTGGGAGGAGATTGCTTAACTCCAGCTTTTCTCTTGGAAGACTTTCCATCACCAGGCATTTCTCTGTCCTTGCTTTAGCTTGCATCAGTCAGAGGTGAAAGCAGCTCAGCAGTCGTTACCAAAACCCGAATGATCTTTGCTTATGAATGGTGGAAAAAGAAAGGAAATGTTCTCAGCTATAGCATCTTGGGATCCAAGTCAAATAAGCCATTAGGAGATGAACTTTGGATCATTGCTCAGCACCCGTTTACAACTCGGCCTGTGCTTCTCGTGGACACAATGATTTGAGCTGCCTTTTGCAGCAGACAACACTCCTTGGGGCTGGTGGGGGCCCCCACACAGAGGCAGAGCCTCCACSTCCTCACCAATGCTCTTTTTAGCTGTCCTCCATCGGCCACCATGAGCTGGTGAGGACCTTGGAGGACTTCCTAATTGTGCAGGTCTGGGGTAGTGCACACGCATGCTTATCTTCCATAAAGCAGGCACACAGAAATCCTCACTCATCAGTCACCTGGGGGGCACTGGCCTGCAAGCATCTCTGCTCCTATCAATTAAGGAAGGTGAGCTGAGTCAAGAATTAGGTGGCTTTTGCTCTGTGGTTTGACAGGTTCCCCCGGGTGCTGTCCATCCTGCTGCAGCCTTTCAGCTGTCCGACTCCTGCTCCCGGGAACACGGGGATGCGGAGGCCACAGGGACCCTGTAGGACCCCGTCCCGTTGCGTTTGCTAGCGGCCAGCGCCTGCCTGCGCACGGAGCCTCCCTAGCTTTGGTGCATGGATTGGAGGGGGCATCCTCCTTTCTCTAACGGCTACAGCGTTTCCTAGAAATCAGGAGCGTAGCATTTATGGAGCTGGAAAGATCTGAAGAAAATTATCCTAAGGCAGCAAGGGGCCCTCAGGATGCTGAGGAACAGCCTGGATGGCTCCTGTGCTTGGTGCTGTGTTCCACACTGCTGGGAACCGCATCCGCATCCGCCTGCCTTTTGTTTTCCTTCCTCCACAAGCACCTACTAAGCACCATCTGATTTACTTAGAGACAGTGAGAACATGACTGTTGAAGGGAAAATCTAATGCAATTCAAGTAATCGGAGCTTCAGCTGAAGAGATTCCTGAAGGTTTTGATATTATTACTGAGAACATTAGGATTGGTGTGGTTTTCAGTATGGCATTTAAAACCCTGGGAAATTATCCAGAGAAATTGTAAGTTTGATGCGTTTTCCTGCGCGCATCAAGATTAAAGTTAGTTCATTATTATTTTAATAATTTAACATCTAAACCAGGGTGACTTTAGCAAGGTTCTGATGAGAAATCATGTTGGTTTTCCTCTCTCCAACTACATTGCCCACAGGTATTGTGAGTATCAAATACTATCTGGTGAAATCTATAGTCCTCATGTTCTACCAGAAGTGCATATATGTATACCCAGTATACAAAAACAATTTCTTTCTTTTTCTTCAGGAATTAATGTTACTCCATCCTATTCTCCCTGAAAAGCAAGATTTTTAAAGGGCAAGGCCCGTATGTATCTGACACCAYGCATGGAAACCAGCCTTTCTAACCTCAAATCGGTTTTGGTCTGGTACCTGTGGGTCTGGCCTGGCTTTTGCTGGCTTGGGGCTCTTGGTGAGCGTAGCCAACATGCCCTTCCTGCCCATTTATTTATACTGTGGAAGAGCTGGATTCCACTGATTTACTWTATATCATTATATACTGATAAGAACATTATAAGTAATATATTTATTGTTTGCCATATTTATACTGTATTTACCATATTTATACCATCTCTAATGMTGCGCTGTGAGTCCCTGACCTTCTCAGGTGGGCTCATCGTGTTTGCTGCCGAAGCAGGAATGCYGTCGCTGCTCCTGTTAGGTGTGCGGAGCGGCGCGGGTCCCATACAAGTCACAGGGCTTTTCCTGCCGTCAGGAAGGTTCTGTGCAAAGAAACGGGCTTTATACGTGTGTGCGGGCAGGGAGGAAGGGCTGGGGGCATGTGCTGCTTTAGCTCCACGGGCCTAGTTAAAGTAGCACCATTTTTGTGTGGAGACAAGCGCTTAGGAAATGTGCGGGCCTTAGTCTGGGGGACAGGACTTTAAAGCAGTCATTGAAGTCTAGTGTCAGTTTTCAAGGCTGAAGAATATTATTTTATTTAGGCTTCCAGACCTGCCTTGCTCCAGGAATGCACTTAGGTTGTTTTTAAAGCAAACATGAAATCAATAGGCTGGTGTTCTGCTCTGCTGTTCCTTGCCAGAGCCTAAGGACCACACATGGGCTTTCCCTCGGCCCCGTCACGCTGCCGGGCGGGCGTGCGGGTGGCGCAGGATGCTCTGTGCACCCGGGGAGCTCCCTGTGGGGAGGCGCTCACGGGCACCCCGGGCTCCTTGGGCTCTCCCCATAGCCCCATGGTGGCTCCTCTCCCCACAGCCCTGTGCCAGCAACCCTGCCCGGGCTGCTTTGGACCGGGACCCGGCAGGACCGAGCCCTTCGCCTGCCAAAAAACGCAGCGCACACCGGCAAAGGGCACAGAAAGCCAGCCTCAAATTGGAAGTGACCATCTCATGTTTGATGTCATTCAGAACAGCCTGTTCTTCATTTAGGACATTAATAGTTGTAACAGAAGCTGTAATATTTCAACAACAGTGGTGATTAGGAGCAAAGAGGCAGCTAATCTCCATCTAAAAAGAGCTAACTAGCCTGTCCTTTAGCCCCCACCACACTGTCGCATTTAAATACCATGAATATTCACCGCTTGGCACCCAGCTGGCAGCTGAGCTGTTTTGACACAAAAACCTTCAAACTCAAAGAGTTTTTAATCAGCCTGCAAGAGAGAGAAGAAGAAAGTGAGAGAAAGAAGTAGGAATAGAGAAAATGAATCAATGAGTTTGGCGGAGAGGGGGGCGTGAGCATCCCCGTTAACCCCTGCCCTGCCATGTGCGGGGAGCCCCCGGCACCTCRGCTGCCCGCGTGTCCCCAGGTCCCTGTGTGGCCCCATGGCAGCGAGCACCACTCCGCAGGTGAGGCAGATCCTTCCAGCCATGGACAAAGCTTCCGGAGGGGCTCAATGGAAGGCTCCGGAGCAGGACGGCTCCGATGACCGAGAGCAGAGCTGAACTGCTCTGCTTTGTCGGCAGCGGAGGTGGAGCCTTAGGGATGTTGAGGAAAGACCGCATGGAGCTTGGGAACAGGTTTGCCCTGTGTGGGTTCCCCGAATGTGAAGCGAGCCTAAGATTTATTAGGAGTTACTGACGCTGCGGTGACTTTTACTGAACCCAGCGTGGGACTCCTGCGTGAGAAGGAAGCAGGAGGGTTCGGGTTCCACATTTCCTTACTGTGCTCAGCATCCTCTGATGCTCTCCAGACCCAGAGGTCTCACCCAGCATTTTAAAATTTGCCGGTCCTCCCACATGGGTCCTCTCTCTAGTGAAGCTGAGAATTGTTGGGAGCGGCCTGGCGCGGCACCAGGCCCCGCGCGCTGTGGGAGGCGCGGGATGTGCTCTGGAAAGGCTCACAGCTGCAGCGGAGGATCCATTTTCCTATACGCTCACATGAGGAAATAGCTTGCGCTTTTCTGCCGTCTCCTCTTGCCAGCATCTGGTTACTGCTCACAGGGAATTTACACAGGTCCTCTGAATTATATCTGGGCTTGTTTCCTCTGGCTGTGGAAAACATGGGGAACCTCGTCTTCCAGTACAGAAAGAGGGTGTTCAGCTACCAAGCCCCTGCGGACACGTATTGGGATTGTCCTGGGGGGTGGATCAGAAATCCRTTGCTTTGACGTTCACCTGCAGGGTCCCTGCTCCGTCGCGCCCGGGCGGCAGAGGGGGAAGCGGCGCCTGCGGCAGCGCGTGTCCAGCGGCTCCGGCAGCGCGGCCGGCCGCCTGGCACCTCCCGGCAGCGTGCGGCACCGCGGCGCTCGCTGCCCGGAGCGGCGCGCGGCAGGCGGCTCCCGCAGGCTCCGCCGGGGCCGTTCCCCGCGCCCCACGGGCAGAGAGAGGCCCTGCTGCGCGCTCACCAGGCGGGCAGCCAGCCCAGCTCCAAAGGCTCCAAGTAAATGCAAATGTTATGCAAAATAAACATTGCTACGGCTGTGCCGTCCGGAGCTGGYCCCAGGGCGGAGGGGCTCACCCGGGAGCCCGGCCTCCCCTGCTGCCAGTGGCTGTTGCCCCTCATCCTCCTGTAAAATGCTCTTCTTATGGAGCCTCTTCCCCATTGCCAGGGTGTTCCTTTTAGTTTGTTCCCAGAAAGCAACCCATTTAAGCAGACTTTCTSTGTGAAGGGGCTTCAGAGGTACTTGTTGTTTTCCAAGCCTGTTCGGGACCCCGTGAGCTGCCGGGCACCGTCCTGCAGCGGATGCCCTGTGTGCAGGGAGCAGAGCGGGCGCTGCTGCCGCTCGGCCCGCGCTGGCAGCAACTAGGAAGGCAGAAGTGGTGTTCGGGGAGTCGTCCCTGCTTACAGACACACGGGGGGCACAACCGCAGACCCCAGCCTGCCRTTCTGCCTCCCTCCCCACCCGCTTACAGAGCACGAGAGCGACGTTGCCGCCGCTTGGACGGGGCCCTCACTTTTATTTAGGTGCAGGGAAACCAAGGGCTGAATTTAGCTTTCCAGCCTCCCCTGTAAATTCGTGGGGACAGAAAAACACCAAGTGCTGGCAAGATAATCCCGTTTCCTTTCAGCTCCGAGGATGACTCGCCACCCACCTTCCCCCCGCGCCACACTGGTTTTCAGCCCGGCTGGAAGCTCCCCCAGCCCCCAACCCCCCGGCCAGATCCATATCAAAGCCTCGGCCCCCCAGGGTTCATTAGAAGGCATTTATTTCTGCATATTCCGGGGGGCGGAGGAGGCAGATAACTTTATTCACAATGCAAATAGGCTGCCCTTACTTTCAACCCTCCCTTCGAACTGGGAGGCATTAAGAAAACATGAGCTCTTCTAAAATAATAAATACATTAATTCTGCTSGTTGCTCTATTGCCGGCGCTGCCAGGAAAAGCGCCCTGGGAGCGGCCGGGAGGCCAAGGCCGGGAATGTTCCACTCTGCTGCCCTGGCTCCCCRAAATGCTGCCAGGAGGGGAGGCCAGCCCAATGGGATGCCCCCGGAGAGGGGCCTGGCTCCCGCGGGAAGGATCCTTGGCGGGTGGTTTCGCCCAGCAGGGCTAAGATGCTGCGCGGGACGGGGAAAGCCGGCCCGATTCTCCGTGTGCGTCGGAGCGCCCGACTGCCGTTCGCTAGCGGGAGCAGCGAGAGACTCCCCGCGTCCGGGGGAGGCGGCTGTTAATAAGTCAGAACCCAGAGCCACGCTGCGGGGATAAAAGGATCTACATTAATATAGAAACGCTAATATCTGCAAGAGCAGATTATCATCTAAATGGGCTCGAATGAGATAGCGCCGTTGTTCGGAAGCAACGGCCTGCTCCAAATCTCATTACGGCCGTAATCTGCGAGCCGTGAGCGCTGCGTTGAGCGCCGGGGAGCGCGTGGAGGCCTCGTGGGCGCRGAGATGCTGCTGGGGCAGCGCTGGTGCCCGCGACAGGGCCGCCCAGGGCCCCGGCGGGTCGGCGGTGCCGTCACCCGGGGGTCTTTCCTGCCTCAGCTTTCCCTTGCGCAAGTACCGGGACTGCTCTCTGTGCTGGCGACGGAGCGGATTCAGCACAGCCCGGTTTGCTGGATAATGTCCCCCTGGAGCTCCAGCGGGACCGCGTGTGGCACGGAGACTAGGGGAGTCCCTGTTGGGCGCCGGGGAGTCTCTGGAGAGGCCGCGGTTCTCGCTGCAGCCTCCTCTCGGCGGCTTATCCGAGAGCCGCACGTCTCCGCGGAGGCCTCTGCCCAGAGGATTCAGCCCTTGCCGGGTTTTCAGCTGGATTTTGTTTATTTTTCATTTCTCCTTAAACATCTGAAACCAACAGTCTTAAAAAAAGGGGAAAAAAAAAGCTCTAAATCTATCAATATGAGTTAAACCCTTAAAATAAAAGAAATTAATTCCTCCAGGCTGCTAAGTTGTATTCCAAGACTTAGTCTAAAATGGATTTAAATRACTGAAATTCTAAACCTTGAATGGAGCCTAATTGAAAAGAGTCGCTGGCTTTCTTTCATGCAAAAAAAACAAGGTAAAGATGGAATCGGATATTCTGGGCCCAGAAGAACCTCTCTTGCTTTCGCATTTTTGTTTTACGCTGGAAGGCAGAATTTTAACCTGTTGCTCTATGGACAGTGGAGGTGTCAGGCAATGGATGCAGCAGCTTTAGGGGTGCTCYAAGGACGTGGAGGGGTTTGGCTCTAGAAATAGAGAACTCCACCTGTATTCTGGTTTATTAAGAGCAGCTCTAGCCTCTTTGGGGAATTTGTTGGTATTGGAACCCAGGGGAGAAGCTCTGTTTACTTCAGAGAAATCCATTAGTTGGAAATCCCGGCTCGGCGGGCGCGTTTCCCAGCCCCGGGTCTGAGCAGCGCAGCCGTCGCGGATGAGAACGACCTTAAACCCTTCCCGACCTTTCTGTTCCTAGTGCAGGGCTGGGCTGCCCTGTCCAGAGACCTGGGGTGACTTCTTGTCTAGTAGCTTGGCCTGTGAAGCACTTGGCTGCCTCCAGGTCTAATGATGTCCACAAAGTGCAGGCTCCAGGGGGAACATTCCTCAAGGAGCCAGCCCTCTGGAAAAGACTCTTGCAGGACTCCCCAGGAACTCCATGGAGACCTCCTGGAGTTTGTCAGCAACAGATATGCTGGAAATAGCTTCACCTGAATATTTTAAATGAAGTTTCTTTGCTTTTCAGGGAGTTAATGAGTAGGTTTCTATAGGTATGGGCCCCGTGTCACCATCTGGCATCCTGCTGATCACTGGTAACGTACAGAGCTGTTATACAAAGTGCATGGCCAAGACTGGAGAGTCCTTAGTTTGTGCTCGTTCCTGGTGGCTACCCAGGGAATCTGGTATTCATTGAGGAAGACAGGGAACAACCACAACATGAAGTGGATTCAGACGCTTGTATCAGAGAACAACCAATCCTCTTACCAGGAAAACCCTCCCTACAAACTGAGTACAGTAAAAGAACTGCGCTTGTCCCAGCCCATTGCTTGCTCCCGTAGTTTCGAATTCAGAGGTGACTGCATTTGGTGAACTTTCCTGGAACTGTTCAAGGAAAATAGTCTCCATCCTGCGGCGGGGAAAGCGGGGAGGAATCTGATGAGCAAAGGCAAACGCGGGTCTGCATGCAGCCCCAGGGCCACTGCTGGGAGCACTGGTTTTACCCCTCTCATCTGACCAGCTGTGAACGGGACTGTGTTGGTTTTGTGCTACATTTCTGGCCCTTTCCCTCGTTACTAACTTCAGTGTCTGCTGTCCTCTCCTCTCTGCTCTTCCCAGAGCTTGTCCTTTCTTCTCTGCTCTTCCCAGAGCTTCCTCTTTCTTCCCTGCCCTTCTTTGGCAGCCCGGCGATGCCCAAGGGCTGCAGCCGCCATGGCTGCTCCGAGCTGGGAGGCCGGGCAGGAATGGGGGCTCTTCCCTGCTTGGGGTTTCAAACAGGAGGGGACGTGCTGCGAATGTGTGAGAGAAAACAGCGGAAAGGGAGAAGGGCAGAGAAGGAGCAAAAAGGGAGGGAAGGAGAGTACAGCAAGGAAGCTAGCGACAAACTTCGAGTTGTGGATTATTTCTCACCCCGGCTCTAATTAGGAAGCCTCTTAGGGAGCTGTGAAGCTGTCAGGCTGCCAAATGTCAGCGTGTTGATCAGCGATGGGGTGAGTTCTCTGTCCAGCAGCAGCCGGGGACCGCGGTGCTGCTGTCCCCACGTGTGGGCGGCCAGCACTCAGCCCTGGCACCTCCAGGGGCTCCATCTCTTTTCCCTTACAAATCCCAAGCCCGAAGCTTTGCTGGGATGTGGCCTCTTGGTTGTGTGTCAGCGCCGGGAGGGTTAAYCACCCTGTTGAGCACTATGTGCCTCGGTGACTCAGATTCCCAGGGAAATCCCCCGCCTTATCTGATGGAGCCTGTTAGTCTGCTAATTGAATAAGCTCCTATTAAAAGTGCCATGTTTTTTAATGACTGCCAACAAAGGGCCAGATTTGGATGGCATCTTTTGGGGATGGTTTTTGCTGGTGGTCCAGCCCTGCCCTCAGCATCTCCAGGGAGCCCATGGATGTGGTTCTCCCATGCTGAGGTGCCAGTGCCAAGGCACTGCGCTCTGCACGGCGCGTGGGTACGGAGCTCAGCACGAAGCACAAACCCAAGGGCTTTTCTGGTGTCCGTGACACACCGGCTTGGCATCAATCCTCGGTTGTAATGAGCCAAAACCTTGTGAAATGTAATATACGGGAGGCTCTTAATGGTGACATTCCCCTTTGCGGGACTGCAGCTCTTGAAGGAAGGCGTTTGTTGGGAGACCATCAAGGGCTCCGTGTAGGATCACGGCTGCACGTATCTAATGCACGATCCAAAGAGTCTTCTCAGTAATTAACTTTCCCAGTGTTGAAATCAAGTTGATTTGCTGATTCCGCATAGAAAATGCAGCGTATGCCTSTGCATATGCACACTGAAACCTTCACTTTAATTAAAATGAGGTGCGTTCTATCTGTATCTCTTGTCCTTTACGGGAAAAGACTTTGAGGAGATATTTGCCTAACAGGAAGAGAGAAAATGTGGTTAAGATTTAAAGGGAACCCRGTTGGATTGCGGGATCCTTATGGACAAGAGCAGAGCTCTGCTGGAGCCCAGCCTGGGGTCCAGCTCTCCGGCTGGATCCCGCGACCACATTCACATTCCTGGCTCACCTGAAACTTCCCCAGCTCCCCAGGCTCAAGCGACATCAGGACCATGGGTTTCTCTTAGAAGGTTCCCGGAATTGGCACTGATGCTGAGTGTTAAAACTTTCATAAGCAACCCCTAAGTGCTGTTATTTCACACAGTAACAGAAGGGAAGTGTCAAAAAGCCCGAGCTCCCTGTTATCAGAAGCTCGGTCTAAGCCACATTTTTCAGGCTCTTTGCTATTCCCCATTCCGGAGCTGTCAGCTGCKGCGACACGGCTCCATCACTCCGCAACCAGCAGGCCCAACAAACAGCAAATGATTTTCAACTGGCAAACACGCTGTTTACTTTCTGGAAAAATTGCACTTTCCCATCTGACAGCTGATCAAGGGATCTCCTGCTGCTGTCAGCATGAAGAAATGTTTAAACACAGGCATGGAAGTTTAAACATTTTCTCATTATCACAGAATAAAAAAAAATTAAAAAATAATAAAAAAATGAAGGCATTGAGACTCTCCGACCACCTGCTGTGAGAGTAATGAAGCGGCGCCACGTGAGCAGCCGGCGAGGACTTTTATCTCTGCCCCAATATCATTACTGAAGTGACACCTGTCACATGACCCACGTCAGGGCTTTCATCTGTGTCCCCAAATGCAATTCTGGGCTGGGGGGAGGACACTCCTGGTGCCTTTTTTCCCCTTTAAAGAGCGTTGCCCACTTGCGCCATGACAGGCAGAGTTGTTTTTGATCTTGGGGATGTGCAGCTGGCCAACAAACTTGCTCTGGRATGAAGGAAAACAGAGAATGTTGGCCTGGGAAAGAAGTTACTGCATTTACTTTGAGACGTTGTTAAAGCAGATATTTAAGTGTGCTGTTAAAGCTCTCTTTACCTAAAAGAGAGCATTCTCTAAATTAAAGGGTTTCTCCAAAATCTCAGATTTTTTTTTCTGTTTTTTAGAAGGTGGGAAGAAAGATTTTGCTGATCCTCGAGGACAAAGATCTCAATTTCTATGCACTCACCTGCTTCACCAGCACATCCTATGCCAAGAGAAGGTCTTCTCTGGGAGAAGGGAAAGGTCAGTCCTTGTTTCTCTGCCAATGTCYGGGATTTTTAGTGAGGTTTTCAGCAGGAAGCACCTAAATGGGCCCACATACACAAGAGCAGTACTTCTTAGTATTTACTCAGCAGACCTATTCTGGCATTACCCCAAAGCAAAACATCRGACACCTTGATGTGACATGAGATGATCACCCACAGAGACTAGATGTGAGCAGGCACTCAGAGATAACATAGCATGAATTTCATGCCCTTTCCCTGCTCCTCCTTTCTCCTTCCACACTCAGCCATGCATGAAGTTTAGTCCTTGTCCAAGCCCTTCATAAACTGATTCAGTTCACTAAAATAATGGAAGACTAACCAAGGAAAACAGGGAATAGTTTTYCACCTATTTAGTAAGTTAAATCAACGATTCGAGGACTTAGACAAGTCCAAAGAGCAAAAGAGAGAAATGGGGCAAAGCAATAAGCAGAGAAGGAAATGGGGAAGCATGGCAACCCTCTAAGGGGGCAGTAAGTGGGTACATGGACTCAGAGCTCACAGATTCCCTTTCAGGCATCCCCCTCCCTTTTTTGTTCAGAGCAAAAAGTTCAGGGAAGTTCTTTGCTCTTTTATGGAGTGGATCGATGTAACCTCCGCACTGGGGAGGTTCCCCTCTATTCAGCCTAGCCTGAATCTCCTACCAGTTAGTCCCTGTAAGTGCTTCTTTTTTATCTTCTCTTCCTGATTCAATACAGCACCACATCTGGTCTCCCTGACAGCTGGTGCCCCTGAGATTGGACAGGCCAGGGGCTGGAAGACCTATCAGTACTTCTGATATAAATAGTACTCCCTGTAACGCGGGAGGGGGGTGGCTTGGGAGCAGTTCTTCTCTGTCATCGGGTGTATTTAAGGCACTTGGTCTCCAGTATTGGATTAAAGAGCAGAAGAGTGCTGGTTTGCAGCCTGTCTTTCTGCCAGGGTCTTCCTGGCTTTGCAGCCCTGGAGGCAGAGTTGTAGGAGGTGTCATTTGGCCCTTTGGTGGTTTTGCATAAGAGCTTTGGACATTGTGGGATAGCAGCTGTGTGAAACAGTASAGCTTTTCTCTCTCTCTGCTGCTCTGGGGCAGAAGGACTTTACAGCTGATGTCCTGATAGACACCATGAAGAAAGTGATTCCGTTCCCATCATTAGATCCCTCCTTGCCCATGCACAACAAGTCTATTTCTTTAACATGTCTTGAGCATCTCGTGGCTCCCAATTAGGAGCAGACATCAGAGATCTTGCATGTTCACTGCGTGTAGTCCAACCGTCCCCAGGAGTGCACAAGGAATGCAGAACACCCCCGTGCCAACCCTGCAGCTCTTCTGGACACATAAATGACGGTGCTGGGTGACTCAGAAGTGGGGAGCCACGTCCTAGCTCTGCAGCTCACAATCCACTTTAGAAAAGCTCCTTATTTCCATAGTTTTTCTCTAATCTTTCGCAGTGCAACAGCCAGTGCCAATGTGCTTAGGGATTGTTGACTTTCTTCAAAGGAAGTTCTTTTCTCTCAACAAATAACCCTGAACACGGGGAGCTGGTACAAAGATACATGTCTAAGTAGAACTCCTTAGGCTGTAATCTGATCCTGCTTATACTGCTGTGAGGTCATTAAATACTATTCTAGATTAATTGCAAAGCAAATGAAATGCAGAAGGTCATAATAATATTGCGAAAAAAGTTCTCTCTAATATTGTCAAAGAAAGTTGAGCATTCACTCATTTGGAGAGAGCTTGGTGTTTGGAAGGTCTAGGTCCATGCAGCGTAGGGTTGGACAAGACTTTCTGGCTTGCCTGGCTTTTCTTAGCTTGCCTCAATGCCAAGGCAGAGAGCTTCAAGGACTGTGACACAGCGTAGGACATAATGTTGTCCTCCTAACTGCAAAGTGCCTGCAGCTGTTCTGTACCGTCTTTGCCTCTATAAATATGGCTATAAGAAGGGGAAAAGGGAATGAAGACGGTTGTTCTGTTTCTTGCCCAGATCTTCAGAATAACACTCAGTGGACTGGGATGGGGAGGTTTGGCTGGAGCTGTTCCTGCATGACCCCAAAGTGCTGCCTTCTGGCTAGTTCTGTGGGGCCTCCCCATAGCTCCCTCACTAGTGCCGTTGTGATCCCTCAATGCTGTGCCCAATTCTTGCTCAGCAAAGCTCTCCTAGTCTTGCCAGTGACACTACCTAGATGAGCAAGATGCATTCAGGAAGGTTTGCGTGCCTGCCCCTTGATTGTTTCTCTTTGCCTTCCCTTTTCCTCCCAGAACCACCATGAAGCTGCGCTGAGTTTTCCTCTTCCTGACGTTCCAGAGCTGAGGAAAAGGCATCTCAGATAAYGGAAACCAAGCAGACTAGAATACAAGCACAGTAAGCACTTCCTTATTACTATACTATTATTATAATATTGTCACTTACATATTCTTACAGGAAGAATYCTGTGAGAAATGTCAGAGCACTTCTAGCTGGGGAAAAAAGCTCTCAGTGACTTGTCCGTGTATCCTGATCAGCATTCACCTCAGACTAGTTTTCCTTCTCATTGCCTGTCAGCAGCCCCAAGATCAAGGGGATTAAAACACTCTGGCAACTCAGTGTGCCAGTGCTTGCTGCAACAGCTGGACCAAAACCGCCCTGTGCTTGGTTCATCTTAATTCTTTGCCATCTCCCCTCTGCTCATCAACACCTGCACACATTTGGGACCCAGCATAAGAAGACCTCTGAATTCAGCCCTAAGCAACCAGTCTGCAATGCACATGTCTAATGCTCTGCTGGTGTGGAACCAGGAGGCTGGTAATCCTGTTAGTAATGGCAGAAGCTCCCTCTAGGAAATTATAACAAATAGTCTTAAACAATTGCTTTTGTTGACATCTTTATCCAAGAAAGCATCTTCCCTGGAGACTTCACTCAACTTTTGACTAATCCCCTCCTTCCCTCAGGAGCTCTTTTGTTGAAGGAGATTGTATGTAAACCCCAGGAATGACAGGTCTCTGTAAGCCTTGGATCAGCCTCTACGTTCTTTCAATTGTCAGTCCCCATCTGTCCTGTTTGTACATCGATCTTCTGGTCCAGGGATCTCTCTATTAAGGGACACATGGCTGAGTTTATTCTGCAGGACCGATGTCCAGTCTGTGCTGTTGCATCTTGGTTGCCAAGTCAATCTTTCTGACATTGCTTTCGGAAAAACAAAAGGCAGGACAGCTGCACAGTTTTGTTCTCTTCCACTGAAAGGTGACTTCTAAAAATAAAGCTTCCTGGACCAGACTCTGCCCTTGTCTTATACTCACAAAGATTCTACTTCATTTCATCTGTCTCAAAAGCTATTTCAGAGGTCCTTGGTGCAATGGAGGGGGAGAATCTGCCCCTGTTGCAAAGGAATTTTATTAGGATAAAAATTATGTCCCAAATTCTTGAATCAAAAGAAAAAAAAAGCAATTCCAAATATTCTGTAGGGCTTGTGACTTCAGTCGCATTGCTAGTTAATCATTGGTTTAAAACAAGGTCTAATCTTTCTGTAGATCCAGCTGCAGTTAGCTAGTCCAGGAGCCTGTCCGTACACATAAGGGGCACTGCGTTACTTCTCTGCATTTGGAGAGTCAGTGTGGTTCCTGCTCAGCAGGTACATTGCAGGAGGTCGAACAGGGTGGAAAATGGATGGAGTGTTGGAATGGAGAGTATATCAAGCTGGGATAGATATCTGGCACTATCCGTTCCCTTTCTGAAACCAGGAGAACAGGAGGGAGCCTGTGATGATGTTCTGTCCCTTGCTGTGGGGCCCGGGGCCCATGGGTTCGTGCTTGAGCCTGGTATGTTTAGTTTTTTGGTTTTGTCTATTTTTGTAACTTAATTCAGGTTGGCCAATGAAAGAAGGCTGGCCAATTTCATTATGTTCCCAGGAAATTCCATTCTCCCCGTGTGCCAGCGTGAGGCTGTTGTGCTTTAGATGCCTATCTACCTCTGATTAGATTTGGAAAAAGCACACAGAGCCTCCTGCTTTCCGTTGGTAGCCTATTAAAATGACAAAGAAATTCCTGTTACRTTTATAACCTTGCTTGCATGTCTGAATCCAGATGCCTTTCTTAAAAAAAAAAAAAGAGTAAAGATTTTAATAATCCAAACACCTTCACTTACAGAATGTCTTCCTGTAAGTAACCACAGAAGAAAACTGGAGTTGACATTTAAGCTTGTTTAATATGTTTTGTAAAGAGCTTAGGAAAAAGGGACACAGTTCCYCGGGAGTGAGGCCTGATCCAGGTTTACCTTTGGAAACACCACGGGGGAGCTCGGGATGTCCTGTCGTCCCTGCTGGGCTGCCCTCGCCTTGGTGGGCAGTGCGGCTAACGTGGCATCGGGATGAGCACCCACATGCTCAGACTGAGCGCACGGCACTGGCGGGACACGTGCTGCTAACGGATGCACAACGAGAGCAAGGAGAGGGCAGGAATAAAACGCTCTTTCCCCATAATGTCTTTCAGTGACAGTGGTTTAGGTAACCRAGGTCTTCTGTAACAAAACAAGGAGAGCAAGGATATTAATGCTGGAGTATCATTTTGGAGTATCTCTTACTAAAATGCAAATACAGGAGACCCAACATGTTATGAAATAAGGTTTTGCCCAGCTCTGCTCGGGTTTTGGCACACGCATRGGAGGCAGATTTTATCATCACGTTAGGCCGATCTAACAGAAAACAGCTCCATTTCCTGCAGGTAGCCCCATGTTATGGAGATACCGTTGAAAATAGAACATGCCCCGTGGCTGAGTAACTAACCCAAACCGTATCAGAAAAGCCTGGTGTCTGCTGCAAACAACAAAGGCGTTTGGAGTCCTCAGGAAAGAAGTCTCCAGAGATAAACTGCAGTCTCCAGATGGCAGCAGCAGGGTGTTCTGATACGGGACAAACACAAGAAGGGAGGAGCTGTGACGGTAACATCCTTGCAACTTGGCCCTCTCCCGTGAGCAGAGCTCTGCTGGGTCTGGTGCTTCACTGAGGAGGTTGTCTTGTGCRTGGAAGCAGAACAAGTAAGCTGTGAAATACAAACTTAACCAACACGCACAAAAGCAACCAAAGCAATCTGGCCAGCTTAATTAAGCAAGGTGGAAATRAAGCAGTATTTTAAATGGAGAGGCACCAGAGGAAAGGGCACTGGTCTGACATTTGGGAATAAGACTAACTCTGCTCTCCCTCCCCGCTAATGATACCCCTGTGCACTGGGCAGGGGAGCATTCATTTACTGATCTTTTCTTTTCCAGTGTGAGATAATTTCCCACTGAGTCCCCAGCCTGGGATGTGGTGATGCAGGCCAGGGTGCCTGTTCTCTTCTCCCACCACTAATGCACAAGGGATTCCTGGGCTCTGTAAYGGCACCAGCGTTGACAGTGGCAACAAAATAGTCACCTAAGAGGCACTCRGCCATTCCTGGTGTCTACCAAAACATGTGGAGCTTCCTGAGGGGTGGCCTTTCTGCTAAGAAGCAAACAGGTCTCAGACCTTGGTTTCCAGCCRCTCTGCCGGCACTGTGGAGAAACCAGGCTAAAGGAAGAGCTGCCGTTCTCTCCTTTTCCTTCTCTGTGCCGCTTTCCTCATGCTCTCCTGTGACATTCCCCACCACATAAACTAATTGAGGATCTCATTTCTCACCGCTCCACTCCCTCTGGGTTTTTTTGGAAGAGGATTTCTTTAATCTAGGCTTCCTTCTCTAGAAATSTAACCTATGGTTTCTCTCCTTTTTTTTTCTTTTTCTTGGAGCAACCAGCAAAACATTATTTGGTAGAACAGTGGTGGGAATGCAAGCCGCTAATCAAAAGGATTCAAATGGATCTGTGCACTGCCAAGCTCTCTCCTTCCCAGCCAGTGGAGGGGGAAAAAAAGCGTAAGAAAAAAGAGACGGCGCGAAGGCACAGAGCTCCTCTCCTTCAGCGAGCTCACAAATGCAAAACCTTCCACTCCAGTGACTCCTCATTAACTTACGAAATCTGACAGTCTAATTATCGGAGCTGCTTCACGCTTAGAATAAATAAATACTAAAGTGGGTGTTTAAAGAAATTGAGCAGTGAAATTCAGTCATCTAGACAGTCAATAGAGAGAGAGTTTATTTTAAAATTTTATATTCTTATGTATTTATATCATTTTAGGAAAGATAATGAGATAGTTGTCTTTCAGGCTAATTGAGTTCCCAGGCTCATGGCTGTTTGCTGTCACTGTCTCAAACTTAGCTTTAACTTTTGTGCCTTAGAAATCTGATCACTGCAGCCCCATTTGCTCTTTTCTGAYGGCAGAAGTGCACCCAAGGATGGGAAGTGACTACATGGGAGTTCCAGTCCGGCTGTCTTCCGCAGCAAACAAGACAACTAAATCATCTTGCATTTGCATTTAAGAGTCTTAAGGGGGAAGTGGAAGATAAAGGAGCCTCAGACAGAATTTTGCAGGAGACAAAATAGGGAAAAATGTCTGCTAACCTCTGATGTGATAGAGCCTGCCTCCTTGCGGGGCATTAAGAGCATTCCCCACCRGAGCAGTTCATCTCCCAGAACAATAGGACCTTTTTAGAGACTCCCTGGCCTTAGATCAAGGCAATCAGAGCATTTTCTCCATGTCTGTAGGACTTTGTTTCCACAAGTCATGTGGGCCAAACTCAGTGCCTGTTCTGCTTTCGCAAGAGCCGGGGAAGGAGCAAAGGAAACTCCTTCCCTTGCCTTCCTTTCCTGCCTTGCCTGTGTCCCGTGTCCCCAGACAGGACACAGCTCCTACGGCACCGGCCGCCCCAGCCCGACGCCTGCCCAGGGGCTTGTGTGGGGCAGCCTCGGCTGCTGGCTGGTGCCAACCCATGAGTGCTCACACTGCTCAGGCCCCCCACCAGGGAGCTACTCCAGAGCATTTGAGGGCAAAGGAGATGGAAAAGAAATTCAGTTTATAGCTAACTTCCTGCGTAGGGYGCAGAAAGGCAGGAGCTGCTCCCGTGCTGGGACACTGCTGCCAGGATCTGGCCATCAGCATTGCCCTCCACAGCCAGGAAGATGCTGCTTGGAGGTGTTCGTGTTTTGGAAACACTCATTTCCCCAATTATTTTTTGCCAGGGAATTGACCTTTGAAAAATTTCCTCTGGCTTCCAACTTGTCACAGCAACTTGTAACAAGGACGTTCTTGCTACGGTTATTTTATAAAAACAGAAGGTAATTTCTGACGGGCACCTTTTATTTCTTCAGGTGTTGTTTGCCCCTCTCACACACCTTGAGATCACCCCCCTTCCTTCCACCTCTCATCTCCAGCTCATCCTGTGCCCTTCTGTGTTAGCTCTCCAAGGATGGCAGCTGCCAGACAGCACCCCTGAACAGCACAGGGCACAATACCCCTCGGATCTGCACCAGGCTATCAGAGCAACCGGAATTTTAAAATAATGCACTTAAATTCCAAAGTGCTGCGATGCCAAAATGAGTCAGGAGAAAAAATGTCCTACCCAGTAAGGGTGATAGGGGTGGCTACATGCAGAATTACTCACAACTGCCCCATTTTCACAGGCCTAATGAGTGGCTCCTGGACACGATCTTGCACGACGGTACTGCACTCGCTCCAGCCCGGCACGCTTGGATTCTGTTCCCAACACGTCGGTTGCCATGATAACGCCAAGCAGCTCCGTGTCCACCCGGCACGGATAATAAACACGGGATGGGGGATAAACCCAGGTGAAATGAACCCGTCCCCTCTCTGGAAATGTGTCGGGGGGGTTGACACATGATGCCAATCTGTTTTCTCGTTCCTTCTCTTTCTCCCCACTCGCTCCCTTGCTCTCACACTGCCTGTCTCTGTACCTGTTTTTTTCCACACTCTCTCTCTCTCTCTTGGCACTGACACTTTCATCTTCTCCCTTGGGGATTGGAGATGTCACTGCGGGAAGTGCTTGTCCGCCTCTCCGGCAGCAGCAGAGCCCTGTGGCTTTGACAAACCTCATTTAATTGGGAGGAAGCCAGGAGGGTTTGAAAGAACTGAAACATCCACGAAACTCCTTTTATCAGGCATAATTTAAACTCTGCATGGAAAAAACCCTATATGTATAAAGAAAAGTCAACTTCCCTCCTGCTGTGCGTGCTCCCCTCCTCCCCCCACCGGCACAGGCAGCTCCTGCGAGATTCCAGCTTTTCATTTCTCTAAAAGTGTCAAAGCAGATTTGTGCTCCGTGGCTGGGTGAACAGAAAGGGAATGCAGATGCCTCTCGGTCGCGCGCGCCGAGCACCCTCCGAGGGGTGGCAGTTTGGGAGAGGCGCCCGCCGCCTGCTCCTCCGCTTGGGATGTGTCAGAGACGCCGGAATTAAGTTTTCAAACAGCTTGACAACACGGCCGGGAAGGTTTGTCTTAATTGCTACTGTGTTAGGCAAAACAAGCGAGTAGTGGAGCGGGTGCCCGGGAGGCCCCCGGGCTGCCTTGGGGCCCCGGGGCGCAGCGCGGGAGGGAGGCCCCGCGCGCCCCTCGGGGCCCACGCTCCCCAGCTCCGTGGGGCTGCGCTGTCCCCTTCCGCTGCTAGCGCAGGGGTCAAGCCAAGGAAAACAGGAAAGCGGGCTCTGCGATTTGCAGCAGGATGTGAACTTTGCCGCTCGCTTGGAGGGCTGGGGGAACYGCGGAGAAGAGGAGCGCAGGTAGATGTCAGGAATGCTGAAGTGAAGGCTGCGTGAGGAAGGCGTGTGGGGCTGCAGGACCCCGCAGGCAGAGGGGAGCCCCTTGCAGAGCATCTCCCCCTTGCAGAGCACCCCTGCATGGAGCTGCCGGGGGGCCAGGCCCTGCGCAGCCAGCACCCTGCCCGGCCTGGAAGAGCGGGAGGAAGGAGAGCACGAGAGAGGAGTGCAAGCCAGAAAGCCAGGGCTGAGCTGGAACCTTTGTGGAACAGGAAACGGGCAGTGCAGGACACGGGGCATTTGAGTAAGCCACCCCAGATAGAGCAGTTGTACAGGGCATTTGCTTTGCCATGTGAGCTTGGAGTGTACAGGCTTGGAGTATACAAGCGGAGTGTACAGGCTCATCTCTTCAGAGGAAATTTGATGATGAGTTGTTATTTTGTAAAGAGAAGGTCACGAGTAAAAGGAAAGAGGCTCCTAGAGACCCCTGGGAGGATGATGCTACACGTGCCRTAACTGGAGTATCAGCCGTTAGTGCTATGGATTTAGAGTGGGAAGTGCAAGTGCGCAGGTGGGAGCTCAAAATTAAGCAGCTGAGTGAAATACCCATCTCCATATCCTACCCGTGTARCAGGAGTGCAAATGGGCTGCAGCAGGGTTGGAAATCCACACGAGACATGTGCTGCGTGTCCAGCAAGTGCTTGCTGCCAAGCGCCTGCCTCCTGGAGGAGCAACAGCTGGGGCCRGGGAAGCGGAAGGCAGCAACCAAGCCGGCGAGCAAACAAATAAAATGGTCATTTAGCTTTACAGCTCTTATTTTGTTTGTTTGYTCGCGTTGCAGCCTCAGGAGGCCGCGCGGAGCAGGGCCCGCTGTGCTGGCCCTCGCTGCCCCCCAGCCTCGGGACGTCACGGCGCCTGGCAAGGGGGAATAGTGGGAAGCAGGAGGGGGATATGGCAGGGTGTCAAGGAGCACACTTCTTTCTTTGTTCAGAATGAGAGAGGGTCCATTCTCTCGCAGGGTCCCTGTCATCTGGGTTGGAGATGTGCTGTTCCCTTCACAGATACGTTTGTACACGTGTATCTATATACACACACGTGTGAGTATATATATATATATATATATATGTTAATGCTTGCAAGCCCCTCTGTCACAGTACACTGGGAAGTATTTGAGGGGTACTGGCGTTCTCAGGCTGAGGTGCTTAATCACGTCCCTGGTCTTGTAGCGTTGGGCTACGGGAGAATGTGGATTTCCCCATCCTACCCAACCCCGGGATTATGGCATTTTCTTGCATAAAGGCTGTCCTAGCGTGTACCCCTTGGCATTTTTGATAGAAATGAAAACCAGGGTAGCACAAAGTCTGTCTGGAGCCTGTGCAAGAGGGCCTGGGAAAGCACCATCTTCTGAATCAAACCGTGCGCCTCCAAAAGCTCCGCACGGTGTCACTGAGTCACCGCTTATCTGGGAATAATCACGGCTCCTCTGGGAATAATAAACCCACTATGTGCTTTCCTCCACTCAGAATCCACTGCTTAACTGCCCTTAGATCTGCTTACACCTCGCTCTTTCTGAACTTGCCAAAAGAGCTCATTTCGAGTGAGATGACTGCACAAGGAAGCAAGTGAGCCCAGAGGCCGTCCTGACACCGCAGCTCCAGGTAGCTCACCTGCCACGTGGCACTCGGAGCCTCGGAGCTCTCCTGGACACAACCAGCCCTGCAAACTTTAATATGCAATCACAGCATTAAACACGAATCAAGCCAACAACCATTCTTGGWGCCCTTACGAAGACATATGCTCAGAATTTCAAAGGGCCCTATAGAATCTGTCATCTTAGTATTTATAAATATACATTATTCCTATATTCCTATAGGACCTGAGTAGCAGCACTGATGTTACTAACAAGGCTCGTGCTGCTCTGTAACCCTTTCCTTCCCCTCGCCTGTGGGCCTCGGGGTGGCTTCGGTGGCATTTCAGTCCTCGCCKTCTATAAAAGCAGCATCGGTCCCCAAGGAAGGGCTGGCGGGAGAGCAAAGCGCCTGGATCCCACTCCGTTTCGCCCAYGGTTTTTGCGGTCATTCCCTCCCTAAAAGTGACCTGCTTTGGACATGCTGTAGTGATTCAGCAGGCTGGATCTGYGCAGGCTTTGCAGGCTTTGCAGGGCACGTTGTTGTTGATGTGTTTAAAGGACATGTTTCTAAACATTAGGGGAGATACAGAGAAGAATTTACTTGAAAACTTTTCTTATAAAACATGAGGTTGCTTGAGCTTATTTAAAAATATAATGGCATGATCCTGGAAGACTCCCCTTACAGTGATTAATAGACATTTTCCTGCAAACCACAGGATGATTTCTGGGCAATACAGCATAAGCTGAACCTCACAGAGGACTAGCCCTGCTCAGGCCTTCCCTATTGAGAAGGGGACTTCACTCTTTGCAAAACTATAGATAGGATTCATAAACCCTGGTGGTACAACTGCCTGGGTAACAGCCACATCTCAGATCATTTGTTCGATCCATCAGTAGGCMCCAAAGGTGTTGGAGGGTGGAAGGGAAGCAGAAGGAGAAATGCAGATGATGTGGATGGTGGTCTGTGCTCTTTAGGAAGCCTAGGCAGAAATGTGAATAAATGGACAGGTATCAAACTGGTACCAATCCCACTGGCTTGGGAGTGTCCCTCTCATGGCACCCTAGGGTGTTATAAAGCCAGATCCTGGTTTTACAACAAAACCCAACCATACGGAATGGATAGAGAGGATCCTTATGGTACCAGATCAGCTAATTCTTCAGCCTCGATGAAAACACCGATTGGGATTCGTGACTGCTTGGTGCTAGAGCTCTGTAAATACCACAGATATATGGGCTTTGGTAGAGCAGTGTCTCAAATAGCTCCCTCCCCAAATCAATCACGGAGATGAACTCTGGCAGCAGATTCCTCTTGGATCCTTGTTAGCATTTTCTCTGGATCCTCCTTCCATCTTTTTTTTCTCCTCAGCTCTAATATATGTGTGGAAATAAATCGTCCATATTGAGTAGAGACATAATGTTTCCAGGAGGAATAAAAGCAAAACATTTTTTTAAAATAGTTTGGAAAGGTATAACATTTTTTTGTATGAGGTAAAATTTTTTACTTCTCAGCAGAGCTGGCCAAAAACTTCCAGAGACTGCAACTTTCTGCCAGAAAAATTTCATTCAATGAGATGGACCCATKCCATGGCAATATATCAGTTTCCTTTAATATTTAATAAAAATGTCAAGGTGACTTCAGCATCAGAGTTTAACTCTATTGAAAACTTCTATCGTTAACATTCTTTAATGAGTTAAATATAGAAATTAAAAAATGGAAGCTCAGCTGACAACATCAAAGCAAAATATCTCAATTTTGTCTGAATGAAATGTCGTCTTGTTTTGTGAAATACATTTGCAAGATTAACATCATAAAGAAAAAACAGGATTTTTTTTATGTTATAGCTAGAGATAACAATTTGCTTACTGTGAACTGGGAGGAATATTGAATTATTATCTTCCCTATGATCTTGACTAAGCCTCTGACTTTAATTTGTCATTTATAAAACAGGGAAATTAATAATTATTTGCAAGGGCAGTGCAAGAGTCAGTGAACCAACGAGTGCTGTCCCTGTGTAAACAAGCTCTCAATTCTGCTTGAGCGAGGGCCGCCAAACCTGCCACTGCGTATGCAGAGCTTTGATGATAAATGGAAGATATGGGTAAGAAAACACTGTGTCTCTACTCAAGGGTTTAATGCAGTTAACTAATCCACTTTAAATCAGTTCAGATTAATCTCCTGCCTGATCCCGTGGAGACAAACCCACAGCGATTTATGAGGCCTCATTGTGTTGAGGAGGTAAGAACAGACCAGTAAATATTTCCCTACTGTAAAGATTGAGACCGATCTAAAATTGTAAAACAATRTAAACGGTTCCTCTTTAAAGGTAAGATAAAGCATATTTGGCTATCATTCCTCAAAGTGGCTAAACTGCTGATTTAATCCTCGTGCCGTGATGATACACACATAAAACGATGGGATTGCGCGGGGCTGATGGCTTTTTGAGCAGTGCGAGCAGATGCGAGAGGCAGCGGCTGGGTTTGTTATCTCCTATCATGCAATGCAGGGTGTGCTAATGAGGAAATACCTTCCTGCACCAAAACCCAGGTGGAAATAGCTAATGAACTGCTAATAAGGCAAGCGAGCCAGAGGACAAATGTTAAACTTTCCTAATTGATGAAGAGCGGGAAGGAGGATGCCAAGTGCTGCCAGGGGGAGGCAGCAGCTCCAGGCTCCTCAATTCCTCTCATTAGGGAAACCTCTGTGGAGCCCCATCCGCGGGGCAGGATCCAGCCTGTGTCCGTGCCCGCTGCCAGGCCCACACGGAGCTTCCCTGCATCCCGGCCAGCTGACGCTGCGCAGGGGTTAATGCTGCTTTTCCCGTCGGGATCGAAGCCATGTGCAGTTCATGGCAACAATGAAGATTTCATCATTGGAGATTTCAGTTTCCCATTTGTTCAGTGAAGCATCACCATAAAAAGTGAGATAAAAAATCAGCACTTAAGAGTTCAGACTTGATCTGTAGTCTCCCAAATGTCATTCCTGGTTTATGCCCTGGGCCTGCTGCTTGTTGCCTCCATCTGCTGGTGGCACCTTGGAAAAGCAAATGAGACTGAAACTCTTGTGCTCGTGAGGAAAAGTTGGCCATGGAAAGCTGTCCAGATTCACTCATCATAGCAAAGCCACAGACATCTGAAAAATGGAGCTCATTTTAAAATYCATTGCTGCATCTGAAAAAGACAAGCGTACAGCTCGTGCCTGCTGAATGAAACGCTGGGAGCTGCTGTGGGAAGCCACGCGGGCCAGCCCGTGCAGCCCATCGAGGAGCGGAGCGTGCTCGCAGCAAGCTAGGGCTCGCTCGTCACAAGTTCCCAGCATGTCACTGAAAACCAAATCTGTGCTTTTTGGAATCCAGATGTCAGCAAAGAGGAGACACGAAAGGACTCGAGGCATCGGGCCTTCCAGTGTYCCCAGCCGAAGGCTCTGGCTTCGTGTCATGGGCTGCGAGTCCAATTCCTTTCCTGCCCTTAACCCCTGCTGTCTAGATTCAAACTTGTAACCACTAATGGGACTGGATCAAGACATTGGCCTTCTGGTGTCACCAGCGGTGTTTAGAGAGGATTTAAACTCCCTGCTTTTCAGCGCAGTGAAATGAACACAGCAGTAGATTAATGCAAGGATTTGAGCTCACACAGCATGAGAGCTTTCAAAAATAGTGTTAACAGAGCTCCAAGTGCCGCTTGGAGGGGAAGCAGAATGAGGGGAGCAGAACAAATGAGCAAGCGCGGGGCCAGGCGTCGCGCGGCAGGCAGGGCTGTGCCGGGGCCGGGATGTCCCTCAGGAGCTGGCCCTGGAGCCGGCGCCGGCTGAGGCTCTGCTCTTGGCTCCTCGCTTGTGTGTAATTCGCTTTGGAACATGGCTCTCCTGGAGAGACGGGGAGATGGCCRTGGAGCTGGGCAGGGATGAGCGGCTTGACCGTCCTCCCTGCTCACCGTGCCAGGTGCCTCGGCAGGGCCAGGGAGCYGCTCTGCCCCACGCGGGATCTCCCCTTCGGAGCTTGCAGCAGGATGTGCCCATGGAAGCGACACACAAACATCCAAAGGCTTCCAGCTTTCGTTTCAAAGATTCCTCCGAACCCGCCTGGCCCAGGAACCCTTCCAGTAACAACCTCGATGTGGAGCCGAGCCGACACTGCTGAATCCAGGGGGAGTTTTGCCATCAACTTCAAGGAGAATAGGATCACACCTSGGCGCTTTGTTTCGTGCTGTGTTCTCTCTCCGCCTCGGGCACAAACCTGTTTGTTTGTTTGCTGCCTGTGCTCCTGTGAACATCAAGGGGACCAGCTAAAAGCGCTGCAGCCATCGGATTTGGGAAAGCGTGAGGAGGTTTGTTTGCTGGAACCATCCCAGGCACTTGGATTCGCACAGTTGGGCTGGAAACGCTCTCAGGGWTAAAGGGGTTCCCAGGCAGGCCCCACAGCTGCCTCTTGGGCTGAGGAATCCCTGGAGTTTGTGCTCTGGGGAGGGGAAGTGCCCAGGAGAGCGTAAACGGCAGAGCTTCAAACAGACTGATTTGCCTTCCCACTGGCAGAGCCTCCAAAACCCGGCCTGAATAAGCTCCTGACCAGTGCGGGAAGCCACGGAGGCTGCCGGCGTGGCGCGATCCCAGTCCTGCAGCGGTCACCCTGCCCCGCTTGCGTGCGCAGGGAAACCTTCTGTGCAGCAGCTCAGCTTGAGCGGAGCTTGTGGTGCCCACCCGGGTCTGTGCCACTTCCCTGCCAGCCGCCGGCTCCCTCCGCGGCGGCCGCTCGGGGCGCTCAGGGTGCTGTGTGCTGCCTGCGCCCCTCTCTTCATGAGCGCCACGCTCGCGCCCGCTCCTGCCCCATACCGTGTCCCGGAGACCTATTCCCCATCCGTGTGGAGAGCCTGGCCTTGTGCCAGCGGATGACTTGTCTCAAAGGGATTATTTGGGAATGATTTGCCCCCTACTTGAGCATCTCCTGCCCTTGCAGAGCGCCCGCGTGGCGCTTGTGGAGGAGCCGGCCGCGCTGGCCGTGCTTGGAGGGAAACGTGCTCCCCGCGCTGCCCGCTTGCGCTTGCTCCTGGCCTGATCCTGGCTGGATTCAAATCCTGGCTGGATTCAAATCCAGCTTGCTGCGCACAGCGGCACATTCCCATTTCACGCTGGCCTGATGAATGTGTCTCAGCTAATTGTGTGCGGGATTCCAGCCCTCGCGGCTGCAAGAGCGGGTTATTGTTCAGCCCCTGGCGGCTACCATGTGAAAATGGGGGATGTTTAGTGTTCGCGCACCAGAATCAAAGGAGGGGCATCTTGGACTGGGTCACAGAGCAACACCCACTTCTTTGAAAAGATGTTACTATGCTCTACTAAACCTGTAAACCTCCTGCTCAAAGCACTTCTTTTCCCTCCTCCTCTGCCCCCTGCTCTTTTCTTTCCCCCTTCCAGATAGAGGGCAATCCCCCCACCCCTCTCCTAGGGTACAAGTGAGGCAGAATGGCTAGATTGCAGATGGATGGGTTTCTCATTCGAGGGTTTTTAATATTTCACTTTTATATTTCTCGTAGAGAATGATCCTGCTGCGAGGCTGAGAATCAGTGCTCATCATTTCCCCCTCAATGACACTTGAATCTATTTTCCCAGGAGAAAACATTAAACAAAAAGGGAGAGAGAGAGAGAGAGGGGGCTGGCGGGGGAAGACAGAGTGAGACAGAGTGACTGGGCTTGCTTTTCAAAGCATACTTCTCAACCTGCCCACATCAAAATAAGAGACAACTGGCCCTTTGAAGTCCAGGACACTGGCTTCCTTACCAGCCCATGTGGAAATAAAAGAAGCCACCTTTATAAATCACACAGATTTCTCACCTTGCCYACATCCAAATCAGGGACAGTGACCTTTAAAAATGAGGTTTAAAGGCCCTCAAGCCAATCTCCATGAGAATAAAGAGAATTCAGATAAACTGTATCTCCAGGAACCTGCCACCTTTTCCAGGCTGAAGCAGGAGACATTGGTCCTTTACTGAGAGGAGTGGAGACCAGCTTAACTGTTAGTGTTTGGAGCAGTGACATCTTCCATGAGCCCATGGGGTATCTGGCTGTCAGGGAGGGAGTTTTGGCAGGCCCGTATCTCTGCTTCCATCCTAGTCCATCACTCCTACAACAGCACTATTTTTATCACTTAGCTCAAGGGATTTGCTAGCAGCAAAACATGTTATGTTTCATAATGTTGAAAAAGCACAGATTTTTTTTTTTCAGTGAGAATTACTGATTCAAAAATAGCTGAATGCTTGGTACCTCCAAGAAAAAGGTGATGCTCTGGTGAGTTGAGTCCTATCTGGCTTATAGTTGGGGAGCTCGTCAAGTCCTGGCCAGGTGTCCTCGGTTGGGACCCCCAGGACCTCTGTGTRAAACAAGGAAGGGAGCAAGAAGAGCAGCACGTGCAGCAGCAGCCTGTGCTGGTGTGAGGCTGGGGCAGTCGGGCTCACTCAGGTAATTCCCCACATAACCAGACTGACTCAAAAACACACAAAAAGGAATGTGAATACAAACAGTGTTAGGGCTTTTTATTCATTCTTCAGCATTGGATTTGTCTCGCACAAGTTATGCTTTGCGGAGGTGAGACAGTTCCTTTTCCTCCAAATGAAAGCTGAGATGCTGTGATACAAGGAATAGGCCCCGCAGAAGCTCGCAATGACAGTGCAGAAACCTTGGTGTCATGAAAGACGTGCCCTAAAGAGCAGTGGTGGAGCTGGCTGGGACCTTCCCCGCTCGCTGGTGCCTTCCCTCTCCCGGAGCAAGCAGGAGAGCAGCTCCGGTACCTGGAGCTCCCTGGGGGAAGCAGCCCTGGCACTGGCGCATCCCCTGGCTGCCACGGGAGCTGCAGGGTCCAGGGCCATGGGGAGGTGCATTTCTATGCTCTGAGCCTTCTCTTTACTGAATGCTTTTCCAGAACGTGCGTTTGGACCTGGTTTTGCATTTACGAGGTGGTTGGGCAGGGGTGGTTGTTCTGGAGCCWTAATGAGCTTTCATGCCAAACTGGAGAATGAGTTGTATTTATTTAACTTAATAATATTGTGGGTATTGTTTCCTCTGTTGTGTGTTAACCCTAGGTCCTGTTCTGGGCTATGAAATGAAGCAGAGCAGAAGAGTTGCTCTGTACTCGCTCTTCTTTCACTCAGGCCAGACCATCATAGGCAGCACTGTTGGCCCAAGTACCTTCTTCTTCACMCCCTTCCCATCCTGGTCCTCTGACATCCCTTCACTAGTACTGATGCCACTGCTTGCACAGCCACACGGTGGACCAGGTGAGTAAACTGGTCTCCTGTAAGTAATCCAGGGAGAAAAAACGGTTCCCTCTTGGACATAGCCCTACCTCCAAGGCAGGATGACACTGGGCAGGTTTGGGTAAGGGGCTGGAGAGGGCGCTTGGAGATTGCTTAAAGTGGCACTTGCCTCTAAAAGAAGTGTGGCAGCATCATATATGATTCAACAGCATCAACACATCTCATCATTTGGGGTTGGATTTTGCCAGCTGTATATCCATGCTTGCCTGAGCTGACCTCACCAACTGGAGATGAGCAGCAGAATCACCAGAATCACACAGAGATGCAGCCGGCTTGGACCCGGCATGGGCTGCCCTGTGGTGTTGCTACATGAAAAAACAAACCCTGCCTATTAGGAAAAAAAGCAGGAATTCCCACTCTGAGCCTCACAGTGTGCAGAGTACCTCGGGTTAGGCACTGAAATCCTCGAGGAGCTTTGAAATCTTGGCTGAACACAGAGCCTCATTGCAGGCTGCATAATAACATAAAACCTTCTGTGAAGKCACTGATTATTTCATGGCTCTTAAAGCTTCCTCATGATTTTTAAACAAGTTTCTTTGCCTTCCATAGCACAAAGCCTATTAATCACGGTATCAGCTAGGGCTATAACCCTCCAACTGCCAAACCACAGGAAACGTATCGGGAGATTTCCGAGCCGCGAGGGGAAGGATACCCTTCATTCACACGCTGAAAGACCGTGCCCTGCCCTCACTTTGAACCCTCTTAATTGGCCAAGGAGGGATGTTTATTTTTTCTCGGTAATTCATTTTTTTCACTTTCTATGAAAGAGAAATTCAGCATTTATTTAAACAGGCTGAACTCGAGGCGAATAACGCTGAGGTTCACAGAAGTGTTGCTTTGTCTTTTCAACACGTGCACCTTCAGCCTTAGCTTTACCCCCCCAGCACTGAGGGCTGCTCACTTTTCCCAGCACAAAAACAGCTTAGGAGGCTCCTGAGTATCTCAGGAGTTAAAATAAAAAAGGACTTGGCCCTTTTTAAAAAAGGCCCAAGGCAGACGGAGGGCAGTGCTAGCACTTCTCTGTGAGCGTGCGGTGTGTGCTGCATCCTGCAGTAAGTTAGGGAGTTAACCAGGAGCAGCAGAATTTGCAGTACCTGCACACCTTGTATGCCTTCTTCAATTTGATGTCACTGTAATTGGCTTTAAATTTTTGATGAGATGACAAACATCAAAGGAAAGTCATTTGATTTACTCCTGTGTCTGGAAAAAAAAAAAAAAAAAAGTTACCAAATGTAAGATGGTTGCAAAGTCTGCTATAAACTTGGCAGCTTGGACCAATTTATTTCTGCTGTTCATAAAACCTATGCTCAGGACTTCAAAATTTAATAGGGGACTGGAGCAACAGCTTTTTTTCTCTCGCATTTCAGGTATATTTAACTCACCTCCCAGATGTTCTCCAGTTGTTCGAGAGCACCAGAAGTTCCTGCAAATTTTGGCTGGCCCTGGATCATTTCCACAAATAGGCAGCCTGCACTCGTGCGGGAAACCCAAGGTATTTGCTCATTCACAGGTGCAACGTGAGGGAAGCCAACGAGGTAGCAGTTTTGGGAATAGAAATTCAGAAATCCTGATTTGCAGCTTCAGAAATCCAGATACAGGCTGGATCGTGTCCATATGTTTTCAGCCGTAGGTGATGAATGCCCCTCCATTTCATCTAGGGGAGTGAGCTGAGGGATAGCAGGGCAGGACATATATATATATACACATATATATAAAAATACAGGCTGAAGTGAAGGCTGCTGTACCGCTGCAGTATGGTGGTAGCCGGGGTACAGGGTGAGCAAACCCTGGGAAGTCAGGAAGGCTTCCCTAGGGGAAGGAACATGCTACACAGCACTGCTCTGGCAATCCTTTCCTGTGCATTTGCCCCTGCTCCTTGTCGCAGACTGGATGGAGTCAACAAAAACTTGATCCCAGTCCTACACACTGAAATACTTGACCTAAAAAGGTGGTAAGTAAAATTGGGCAGCAACAGGCTAGAGATCAYATTCGTGTCCATCGCAGATAAATATTTTAAAATAGAATAATCAAAGCTCTGTCTTTTCTCCATCACCAAAAGGATTTGTTTCTCTTTCAACTTGTTTTGTTACAAACCGATCCAAAAAAGACAGTCAAGGTAGGAGCCTGTGGAATATTTTTTCCAGGAGACRAAGATGCAAAATGTGTTTGGTAACAATCAGGATAATAAGCAGGGAGCTACTACACAATATATTAGCTACAATAGATGCAGAGACACCGACCACTGAAGAGATTTTTCCTTTAGAAGCAATTGGCTCTTCACTGCAAAACAATGGGTAAGATTTCACAGTATAAAGAAACTAGTGGCAACACCACATGGAAGTAATCCAATTTTACTCTGTCCCCAGCCCTGTGCTTGTGCCAAGGCAAACCAAGACTTAAAAAATTTACTTACAAAATACTTTATTTTATTACGAGGGGTTAGTCCAGGTGGCAATAATGATGAGATAGTTGTGGCCAGGGCAGGCTTATCTATTTGCAAGAATTTCAATGGYTTAGTGTATGGTGTAAAACTTTGCTCATTCGCTGTTTAACTTTTTCACTTTTCTTCACTACAAATTTCTGGGTTTTCTGTCATTTTACTATATCCCCATCTCTGCTCCTCAGGCTTTAGGTTGACTCTTCGGGTATAAGAGATTTGAGTCCTTTAGGTTGAAATGTTGGTGATTCAGCCCTCTCTAACAGACTCTGAAGAATTATTTTCACGTGTTGTGCTGTTACTAGTGATGTCATCTGTTCATCTGCACTGATATCTTATCTCTAATGTCCTGGAGGCTTTTTTGCAATCCTGAAGCTGCTTTTCCTATCTGGCTGTGCCCAGTGGAAAGCCTGACATGCAGCTCAGCTGTGGTGGTCATTTTGGTCATCCTCATGGATCTGATGATGCCAAGTCTATTTCCAGATCCGTATCCAATTCTGTTTTCGCAAACATCTCTGCTTTCCCTTAGCTTCACGTACAAGCCCTGGGTCTTGTGAGCTTTGATCCTTATTTTTATGATATGTTCTGGCAGGGCCATGTATCAGGAAACTTCACTCACAGCTTTTGCAACAGAGATTTGTGTTTCATAGCACTAGCACATCAGTTATTTTGGAGCCCACTCTACTGAGAGCAGTGTCCTATCAACCCTGTGTTTTCACAGCTGATGTCCATGCCCAAATGGCTCACCCTGTTTTGCAACCACATATGCTGCTGTAATCCCCTGATGTCCTTGCTCAAGTTTGACTGCATACTGCTTCATGTAGACACTCCTGATTTGTACTGAGGAGCAATTCTGTGTGGTTTTGGAGCAAATGGTGCTAAGGTTTGCCCACCGTTTGGGTCCAAAACTAACTGGGAATGGCCAGTTAATGGGAAACAGCAGCTGCTGCAGAACCGTCCTGTGGATTCTGGGCAGCCCTCAAATGAGACAGCCACAACTAGACCTTCTGTAGAGGTTTTTCTAAGGTACAGTTCTGGCTGTGCCTATTCCCAACTGGAATTTAAGTCCCGGAGGACCTGGGCATCGGAGGTGCTAGAGAATCTCCCCTGCTGGTAACAGTGAAAGTGCCCTGGTCTTCATGACCCAAACTGCTYGGAAAGGCAGGAGGGTTCATGCGGTGACAGGAAACCCAAACTGCTGTGGTTGCCATTAGTGCTGAGAATGCCGAAAATCCAGACAGGGCTTTAAATGGAAGTAAGACCTAGATGCCTTTTCTTCTAGACTCAGCTCACATTTGCTAAGAATTACTCAAGGGCAAAGGGCTGAAACATCCCAATCTAATGAAACAGCCTTTTCACTAATGGGCAAGCTGTCAGTCTAAGGAAAGGAACAACTTCTAGGTTGTTACAAATTCACCTTCCGATAGAGCTCTCTTTTGTATTCATGGTTTATTCCCATTATCTCTGAAAGCCTTTGAACCTCTGGGTCTCTAATAAAGACAAAACTATCAGAGCAACCACAACTGCTGGAAAGGAAGGGCTTTTTGCTTCCTGCAGTGAGGCTTAGCTGACCAGCTGCCTTTAGTGCCTGCTTGCTACTGTATTGATTCATCAGTGGCAATCATGACTGTTACCATCTGTGTTTTCCAGGATGAAATATACTTTTCCTTACAAAAACAGGCCTGAAGGAGACAGAACAACTCTCTTTTTGCAAGTATTTTTGACTGTTTGTTAAAGTAGGACTTTGAAAACRAGGCCTTCTGGGTCCCTCATTTCAGTCTCTCTGTAGAAGCCTCAACTTTCTCTCTGAGGTGTGGAATTTATAGTACTGGAAGGATCCTGCTCTTAACCAGGATTATTCAAAATACAGCCTCTACTTTTAAGTATTTCCAAGATTTAGACTAACATTAGAACTGTTGTATTTTTTCTTTTTTTTCCCCTTTTTCTCTCATTCTTTTCATTCYTGAGGAATTGTTATTCAATGCAAAAGTACCTAAGAAGATTCTCGGGACGTTCCTGGAAGATTATGCTAGGAAAGCTTGACTGAAAAGAAGAGCTGACTTAAGGCACTCATGACATTAGCATCTGCTGAAAATCAGCTCTGCACATTCATAAAGTACTTTTTGTTTAAAAAAAAAAAAAGATCTCCCTGATGCAGAGCGTAATCTTACTGAAACATTCTGTTAGTCTCCCTGAAATCTCTTAATTGACTCGTCTAAAGTCTCGAAGAGGCAGTGAGGGAGAAAAGAGAGAGAGGGGGAAAAGATACAGCAAGATTAAAGAGGTTTTGCTAGTTAGTCCAAGAGCTAGTGAGTCTCCTYCTGTCTCTCTCTTCATCTATTCAAGGCCTCATTCATTTCCCATGTGCCTCCCACTGACAGTATTGCTGCTCAAGCACACTATGCATGAATTGCCGTAATGTTTTATTTTGTTATAATTGGTTTCTTTAAACCAAGGCTTTAACACCCACTGTCTCATGCCATTGCCAAGGGCTTTCTGACCTGCCTTCATGTAAATTGCAGCATCCAGAAGAAATAGTTTTTTTTTTTCTTTCTTCCCTACAGACAAGTAACATCTGTGTGAATTCACATTATTTCCTAATAGAAAAAAATTGAACTTAAATGCAGTGTGCATCAAGATAATAAATGACTCCTGTTGGATGAAGCCACTGAATAGAGCTCACTGAAGTATCTCTATCCTCTCAGCAGGACATCTTTCTGTAGGGCAAACACTCTGAMTGTTGTTATTATAGAGAGCCACTATAACAAAGGTGCCTGCGGTGCGATGCTGTTCAGCGGCCGCTCGCTGCAAGTGCTGGATGGCATCTCTGCAGAGCAGTGCCCTGTTGCTGTGTGGTACGTGTCACATTGGCTCTGCACAGCCAGAAATGCCAGGCTTTGTGGGCCTAGTACAGGCTACTTTCAAGGAAAAAAAATATATATATATATATAGATATATATACACACACACACACATATATATATAGCCTTGTTCTTAAATCTGCTTGCCCTTTTCCGCAACCTTGTTCTCTAGCCTGCTGTGCTGCCCTCAGTTCCCAGCTTTTGACTCTGGAACAGGTAAGCAGAGTCCTGGTTGGAGAATTAACAGGCTTGAGGAGAAGGGTTGAAACAGAGGTACAATTTGCAGATGTAAAGCTGCCCAGAACAAGGATGTTCTGCTGATGGTTTGTGAGCTGCCTGCTCCCATGGTAGCCTCCACCCCCGGGTTCTTCACAAAGTCCCCTCTGCAGAAAACTACCCTGGAACAGCCAGCTAGGTAAATCTAAAACAATGAGTGCATTAAGGTAAGTGCTTCTAATCTAAAACCTGAGGGTGATTCGTAAATGTTATCAAATGAGACTTCTATATCTCATAAATATTAGCAGATTAGCAGATGAGATTTATGTAATTCCATAGCTGAGATGATCCTACATGTTAACTACACTACTTAGTAGCTTTACTATAATGTGGTTGAACTCACTTAATTCATCTAAAGATGATTTTCCCCAAGAGCCTGCAGCCCATTCATTACCAGATATCCAGGTCAGATGGATATTTGGTAGTGCCACGCAGCGCATCATGAGGGTGGTACCAGAGYGTTCCCCATTTCAGAGGAGTATGTTTGACTGGGGATGGGCTTGGCATGAGCAAGGCTTGACAGAACAAAGAATGTGGAACACTGAAAGAGRATGGTCCTGCTGATACTATATATTATATATATGTATATAAATAATGGGAAATAGAACATTATTTTCTCTTGCACCTTTGAACAGAAGTAATCCCAATGCAGTTTACAAGCAGTTGACAGAGCTGGTGTCTCTGGACACCTTTGAGGTGGGTTGGCTCAAGCAATATGCCCTGTCCTGCAGGGCAGGGAGGAGAAGGAAAAGCTATTTTGACTGATACCTGCACATATGTATGTGTACATCTGTAATTTTATATTCAAATGKACTATATGTTATTAACTCCTTAGGATAAGCTGTAGTTATCCTGCATCTTCGAAATGCTTCTGAATACTTTGCTTACTTATTCAAATTAAGTAGGCAGCTGTGATCTTTACAGACTTCTCAACAGCTTCAGACAGTTAATAAAAAGATAAATTGGTATTTTCCCTTCAAGAAAGAAAAAGGTATTTCTTCACCTCTGTTCCMCAAGCAAAATGGGGATAAAGACACAGGAAGAAGGAGGTAATACCTCAGCTGGCATCTGTGGTTGCTGTTTCCTTGACTTTCCAAAAATCCTGAGTTTTAGAGCCAGTCACAGCAAGTCCCTCCAGGAAGGTGGAGAGGAAATGTGCTGGAGACCCCCTAGCAATGCCCAGGGAAATGGCCCTGCGATGCCCAGCAGAGTGAAGGGGAGGAACTTTCCTGCTGGCCGTTGCAAATCCTCCTTCCTGGAGCATCCAAATACTGTGCTAGAGAGGYCTTTCTGTACTGCCCAGGCTTTGCCTTTAAGAAAGCTGCTTTGGCGCTGTTAAAAGGCCTGAGAGTAGATACAGCTCTGCAAAGGGACTTTGTACATGTCCAACCAGAGTTGGACCCTTCTTTGACAGCCTTGTAAACTGCAAAATATCAGACCAGCAAAGAGGCTGCACAAAGTGCTGCAGAGGGAGAGGTTTGCAGGGTGGGCTGGAAGCTGGCAGTGCTCCCCTTCGTTTTCCTGCTCCTCCTGGCCCGTCACACTGTGGTGTTTTGGGGGGCTGAGTGTGTGCTCTGGGCAGTAGCTGGAGAGGTGCCATGAGATCTGGCTGCCCAGGCGGTGGGAACAGGGAGCTCCCTTGGTGCCAGCGCCCTGAACCGCAGGAGCGGCCTGGGAGGCTGTTCCTCCCCAGCACCCAGCACTTAGGAGTCCTGCTTTTACATGGTCATCACTTCAGTGATGCTCTCTGCATCTCCCAGTGTAAAGGAGACTGGCCTGACCACGGAAATGCTTCCCTGAAGTTCAGTGAGAGGTTATGTCCCTATGCCTTGTTTGGCTGTGGACACAGAGCTATAGGTACGCCCAAGCTTAGCTCTGAACACATATATGAGCAGTCTCCAAACAGTGACTCACCAAAGTCGGCTAATTTGAGCTCGTGAAGGCAACCGATGAGCAAGTTCTGGGGTTTTGGGTCATGGTGAAGAATGTGTTGTCGGTGGATGGAAGCCAGGCCTCGCAAGCGCTGGAACATGAACAGCTAGAAAAAGCCAACAACAACAACAAAAACCCGAAAATGGCTTTGGGTGGCTTTGCATCGATACATTAACTCTGAGCTGCAGAACTGGAACAGAGCAGAGATGAAGTGAGAAGCCAGCAAAAGTCCTGAAAATGAGCGTGGAGCTGTAGCAGGATACGACTGCCTTGGGGCTTCCCCAGCCTTTCCATGTGGAGCACTTTGGTGCCTAAGTGCATGTTCTGGATATATGGCTGTCCTTGGGAACTGGAGTAGGGACTGCAGGAAGGGTTTGGAGCCGCAAGCCTTGCCCTTTGGAAGCGGCGAGCACCAGAAGAGGGAGTCCCTTGGTTGCTCTGCATCCGCTCCCTGATGCAAGCTGGACCAGCAAAACAACTCTCTCAACAGTGTAAACTGTTAGCTTGCAAGCTGGGGGAAAACACAACCCCAGTTTAACAGCTAAAGCAAGGGAGAGCTGATGACTGGAGCGAGCAGGCAGGAAGGCAAGCAAGTAAGMAAGACCTACCCCTGTCAGAGCGGCAAGAATAAGTAAGCTCCTTATAAAGTATGAAATGGGAATAGCATGGGCAAAGTATGAAATTGGATAATGGTTTGAACACAAAACACAATGGAAGTAGACTTCCCCAGAGAAAAGACATTTCCCATCAGAAGTTTAACCTGACGAGCAGGAAAATCAGTGACACCCCTAGGTCAGTTKTCTACCACAAAAGTGTCCCTGCTGTATCCTGCATAATAGCATCATAGCTGGTGGGAATCACTCGGAGAACAAAAACAATGTTTTGCCAGCAAAAGTGAAGCAAGCTRCGTGACCCAAAGGCACAGTAAGTCATTTTGCACTTCAATTCCTGCTGACAGTGAGGATTTTGGACACAAAAGCAGAGCAGCTGGCTAGTGTTTCTTCACATAAATGCCAGCGACTACATGTTACGGTCATGTACTCAGTGTCCTTTACAAGCCTGCCTGGTAGCAGAGCCCTTGAGGTCTGTGCCARAACTGCAATACGGGATCTTGGACACATCCGAGCGCTGAGGATGTTTAAAATTTGGGGCCCTGAGAAACTTCACTGGAACTGGTATTGCTTAACAGATCATTTGGGAAAAAAAGATGTGAACAAGGTGGCAACATTTGAAGATGACGGAAGTATTTAGATTAGCCCAGATAAGAAGTGACAGTGAGCAACTTCAGAGAGAACCGACCAAGCCAGATGAATAGACAGTCTGATAAGATACAAAGTTATTGTTGACAGCTGTGAGAAATTATCCAAAGCTACTCAAGAAAAGGATTTAGGCACTCACTGGGGACATCTGCATTAAAACCTAAATCAGCGTGCAGTGAAAGCCCTAATATTTAATTAAATTGTGAAGTCCTCTACAGAGGAAGGTAGAAGACTATTAAAATATTAGCCTGCAAAGGATGGTGCATCTTCAGCTGTGCTCAGATGCAGTCAAGCTATCCCCCAAAAAGCTTTTGCAAAATGTAAGGGTTTTAATTGACCTCTAAATATGAAAATAGTTCCAGATGAGAAGAGAGCAAGATTTGAGAACTTTTAGAGGAATGAGTAATATGTCCTAGTGATAAGAAAATACRAATTTGTGGAGAGACAGATTTGCTTGCCACAAGACGTCATTGTTTACAAAAGAAGAATGTCTTCTTGCAGGCTCAGGAAATGGGAAGAGGAGCCTAAGCTGAAAACTGGCCTTGGAGAGGTAATGAAAGGGACGTTGTTGCATCTTTTATCAAAGACAGCTTTTCTTCTAAGTGTTTGTCATATATGGAATGAATAAATAATAGTAATAATTTATAGATGTTTTAAGCATTGMAGGACTTTCCAAGGGTCATTATTGGAAAAAATTGGAAATGTATTTCTCATGCTTTAAGAGATACCTGTCTTCTAAGGAGCTCACCATAATACTGTGAGACTGAGACCCTCCAGAATGCTGGGCCATGTGTTGCACTAGACCTGTGTGCTAAATAAGAATTGAAAAAACACCTTAAGGAAAGTTACTAGCGTTTATTGCTCCTACCAGTACAGTATTGCCTGTCCTGCAAATAGGAGGCAGGGGAAGAAGATACAACTACATACAAGGGATTTCCTTTCATCGTGGTGAACATCTGAGCTGATGCAGCATATGAGGACACACAGAAGCAGGGGGCTGGCTGACCTGCTTGTCGCTGTAACAGTTTGTGGCCTGAAGATAATAGCAGAATTTACACAGAATTAATTATAAAACTATAGTAAGAATATGCAGCCCCTGTATTTTCTTTATCACGTGGTTGATAGCTATTAGAAAAGGTAACCAGATTCATACAGAGAACTTACAGAAGATTTGTACGGAGAATTTATTGACATCTTACTCTCCCCTTGAGAGAAATTTGTAGTTTGGCTGCAGGGAACCACTGCTGCCAGTGCCAAACTTGGCACTAGCTGGATGTGGGTGAGGACCCCTGTGTCTTGGCCTTGCTGTGGCTCAGTAACCCTGCGCTTCTACTGACTTGTCAAGTCAGTAACAGAGGTGGCTTCTGCCATCCTGGTGAGGACAACATGTGGGACCACTTTTGTGCAGGGCTGTTGCATAAACAAACAAGAAAGCAAGGCTGCGTGGATGGAAAGCTGGATATCAAGAAGGAGAATCCAACAGTGCACTGAAGGATAAAAACTTGTTCCTCTGTAGATGTCTCCTAATGCAATAAGTTCACTACATAGCCATTGGTTTCTTCCCAACAGGAAAAAGAGAACCACTTTTGTACTCAAAGACACCATGTACTTGAAGACAAAGGTTAGCATCTCCTTGGTCTGGATGGTGTCATGGAGCACCGCGTTGGCATGGCTCAGACTCTTGAGAGGAGAAGCTGTGGAAAAGCAAAGGAGGATCAGGCTCCCCACTGCCGGTGGAAGAAGGGGAAGGGGTCCCGTCTCTCTGAGGTGGAATCTGCCTCTGTCACGCAGCAGCTCCCARGTGCCAGCTCCTCAGGTGAGGAGAAGCCTTTTCTCCCAGTGGGAGGCCTGGGCTGGGCACTGCCRCAGAGCCCACACTCCTCGAGAGGGGCACCGTCGGGGTATGTAGGGTCTTATCTTCCAGCTTCATGGGATCAGGTACAAAAATCTGCTGGCAGAAATTGCTGTAGGTGCTGCAGTGAATTCCAGTGCATGGCTGTAGCTTGGTGGAAGCGCGCTGTCACTTCCTCTGGAGCCCGGAGATGAGACGACTGAGTGCACGGTGTCTGTTTTGTATCCATGCAGTTTGGGGGGCCTGGCCGTGCAGGGGCCCCRCTGCCGCTGTGCAGCCCTGGTGCTTTTGAGCGAGGCTCGCGGGGCACCTCGCAGTGCTAAGCCTTGCTGCAGCCGTGGTCTCTGTGCAAGGGGGACCTGTGCAGCTCCCTCRTATTGTAGCCCGGCCCGGGAGCTGCGGGACACCAGGCTGTGCCGCGAGCGGGACCGTAGTCACCGCAGCTCTGCCGAGCACCGGCGCTGGCATCACCCTGCTCATTGGCGCGACCACCGCATCGCACCCAGCTGCGAAACCCCAAAGCTCAGCAAAGCCAGGCCTGCCTGGCTGCCCAGTTTAGTTCAGCTCCTGGCACRACAGAGGAGCCTCAGAGCGGCTGGAGACTCGTCCTCCCCTGCTGATTAAAACCAGCTTAGCACCCTGTCAGACCACCCAGGGGTAAAAATCTCCTCCAGATAAAGCACGGGCAGGCGTTCCTGCTGAGTTAGCCAAAGCACACAGTACACAACTTGTGCTGGCCAGGGGAGGGCGGATGACTTCGGCTCCTGCATGAAAGCTGCTTTTTGTTTTTTTTTTCCAACCTCTACAAAAGATGTTTGAAGAGCTTTGGGCTGGCAGAGCAAATTTCTGCTGGATTAGCGCTCTGTATCTTGTGACCACAACAATTTCATCTGGCTGTGAAAGCCCTGCAGCCACATTTGCTGTATTTCGGGTCTGGGGCCTGTGTCTGTGCCCATGTGGAGCTTGCAGAGTGGCACRGGCTACCTGTCCCAGCACTGCTCCTGGCAGTGGCACCCAGTGCCAATCAGCAGCGCACAAAACACCTCCTTAAACCGGACCCTCCATAGGCTCACTGCCTTTTCCTCCTGTAGAGAAGGGAGTTGTAGGAGCTCAGCCTGTCGGGTGGAGCATCTTTACGGCATTATTAGTTCTGAGTAGGTAAAGCTTGTAAGGTTTATTGTACTGGTGGGCCAGGAGTATGATGCAGAGCRAAAACACCACAGTAAATACGCGTCAAGGCAAACATTAACACAAGTCATGCTGCAAGTAAGCATACTCAGGGATCTCTCTGCTTTCATCCAGAATGGCACTAAGGACTTTGTAACTTTATCTTAATTACACTGGAATGAACGTGGAGCGGGTCCACTAACCTCCCTGGTTATTCTGAGTTTAGAATAGAGTCGGCTGATACCAGAGTTTTGTCCCTGTCCCCTGTGCCAGGACTGCTCTCCAGGGCTGGAGATCTGCTCGATGGTGACAAAATCAGCTGCAGCTTTAAACAGCAGTTAAAAGTGGAAAACACAGCAATCTGTGACCCCTTGCAGTCACAGTGCTCACCAAGAGTAGACTGGCACAAAGGTTGCATTTTTCTGTGTGGATTGTGATGCTCCTGTGGTTTTGGAGTGGGCAAAAGYAGGAGTCCTGATCAGCTAAGCAGTTTGTGAAGTTTTGTCTGTGGGGACACATGAAAGTGTACAAACAGAACCCAGGCACTTAAGCAAAATCATTTCTTTCTCAAAGAAATGCTGTGGATGCTTTGTCCCGTGCTCCACTGTGACTAACGGCACAGTTTCTGTTCTTCTCATATAAAGCGGATCAGGGAAAAGTGAGGAAGAGGCTGAGTCCCTGTTGCTCTCCAGGGGCTTCAGCCRCAATGGACGCGGAGGGACAGCTTCTCTCTCACATAGCCACAAAGGGCAGGGCATTACGCAGAATCACGTCTGTTAARCAAAGTCTTAAACGTGATGCAAGAATACAGAGGTGGCCCCTCTTGTGCAAGCCCAATAAGCAACTTTATTGTGTGTGCTGTGTTTCCCACAGGCAGYGCGTTTCGTTGGACACCACCAGGAGCACAGAGGCTGCTGCTGTAGCCCAAGTTCTGCCCCTGACTCTGCACGCTCTGGCCCRAAGTCTGACTCCCTGTTTCCCAGAGCCCCAGAGAAGGGGTGACAACCTCATTCCCGGGGGAAATGTTGTGCTCGTAAATGCTTTGCTGGCAAACAGACTGTCAGTGTGCTACGAGGCTGACCTGTCCAGCCACACACGTTTGTCAGGAGCCTTTGTACAGAGCGCGGTCTGGCCCCGCTCCCRCTTATTCTCCCGCTTTCCCCTTCCAGAGGCAGCCTCGAGCCGGAGTCCGGCGCGGGCTGCCTCGGAACCCGGGATGCTTCCCGCCCGAAGCGCAGCCCGCGCGTTCGGCCTCTCTTGTCCCCGCGCGGCACCCGTCGGCCCAGCCCTCGCGGCTGCGGCGCTTTGGCCCCGCCCCGCGCGCGCCTGAATCAGCTGATCCGGCCCGCGCCGCGCAGGGTGAGTAGGGGAGGGTGGGGGGAGCGTTTGCTGCGGTCACGTGGGGGCGAGACCGTTAACGGCTCCGCGCGGCCGTTAGCGCCCCCGCCGCGAGGCGTCACAGGTGGGGGCAGAGCCGGGAGCGCGGCCTGGGAGAGCGCGGGGGAAGCCCGGCCTGGCCCGGCCTCCCTCGTGTTCCCTGAGGGACGGCAGGTGCGGGGAGGGCAGGCTCCTGCCGCGTTCCGGTGGGGCTGCTGGGTTAGTGTGGTGTAGTGGTGGGGGAGCTCGGCTTGCGGGAGCCGGCCACCGCCGCGATAACCCTCGTAAAATTAGCACCAGCTGCCTGCTCGCTCTTTCTGTGAAACGGGCTGTTTTCAGAAGGGAAAGCATCTTGCCGTGTGCTAAATGAAAAACTTGTAGCTGCAGAAGAGAAAGAGAGGAGGAAGGTGTATTAGTTCAGAAGTTTTTATCAGTCTCTTACCAAACTGGTAAGTTCTAAGCCATGAAAAATAGGTGTTAAGGCAGTTAATTTTCATTTGTGTTCTTTCAGCTGTTAATAAACTTTTTTTTTTGTTCTTTTTTCTTAACTCTTTTTATTGTAGTATCTGTTTACTACTGTCAGTCATTCACAGGAACTTACATTAGTTCCTGTGCTGTTTTTCCATAGAAAGTTGTTTCATCTTGCTCTGGGCAGGTGTTAGTCACACAGTGTTAAAAACATTGGCTGTATGTCTTCAGTGGTAACAAAAATGCAAGGGCTTCTTGGGCTGGTAGTACTTTATCTCTGAACCATGGTTAATAATGAGTTATATAAGTTTAGATAAGGCTGGAATTGGCAACTTGATTTTGAACTAGGTATCTTGATGGTTACCCTTTCAGAATATGAGCAGATAACTTTGTGCAAATGTAACAAATAATGTTTAAATATTTATTGTAATATATGAATATAATAAACTTAGTCTTGCTGGCATAAGCTCACTATGCATGGTGCAACTACTTTGCCAAAAGCTTGTTTATAAGTATGTAAGTGAATGTATCTGATAAAGTTGTAAAGTTGTGTGGGCTAATATTTACTAACCTTAGCAGCCCAATAAGCACATGATGACAATACGTATCTAAGGCTAATAAGAGTCCCGGTATTTCTGCAAATCAGAGATATACCTGTTGTTCATCCTTGAATCTGTGATTACTGTTTATCTGTGATGCTTCTCACTGAGCAGTGAGTTTCCAGTGAAGGGCACAGCTCTGTAGTAATCAGCGTTGTGTTTGTTCTAGGTCGCTCCCTGTGACCAAGCAGGTCATTATGGGGTGGTAGTGTTTGATTTCTGCACAGTTTGGAATAGCACTTTAAAGAGGAAAGAATGACATCAGTGCCATGCTAGTGACCATCTGTCTGTAGCATAAAGCCATTTCGTAATTTGGCACTGTTCAGCACTCTATTTATTTATTTTAATTTGCAGTGTTGCAAGTGAAAATGTAGAGTCTAACTCTGTGGGCAGAGCAGTGCAGGTGCTGGGATCAGACCAATCTTCCATAGCAGGAGAATTTGGTTTTGGGTGATGGTTCTCTTCTGTGGGTCTTAAACTTACCTACCTATAACAGGTCAGGTAATTTTAATGCAAAAAAGAAAAAAAAAAGTATAGTAATACTGTATCATTAATATTATTTAAGAAGGAAAGTTGATGAAAATCACCAAAGAAGATTTTTGTTCTCTTATACTTCTTAGGAAAACACACTACTAATATCATATCACTGTCCTTATTTCTAGTGTGTGTGGATTGCATGTTTCTTACTTGATCTTGCAAAGCAGTTATTCAGCTGTCCATTTTTTTTAACTCTATTGATAGGATTTTTCATGAAAATTAATATAATAATTTTAATATAATAATTTTTGTGCAATTGARCCTCATGTTCAAAATTCTTTGAGCACTTAAAATAATGCCTAATTTATAAAGCTTTAAGCTTCATATCCCTGATTTTAAATACATGCCCTGTAACTGATTATTTTGGCACACCTATGAAAGCTCCAATGTCTTCAGCTGATTCACTGGTCCATTGGACGTTTAAGTGTCCCATTAGAGCTCTTTTTAGAGGAGAACTGCCAGCATCTTCAAGGAAATGAGTTATATAATTAGATGATTTGAGTAGGCTAAAAAAAAAGTTGTGCTTACTTTTTTTGAGCAAAACCACAGTCAGTTCAGAAGTTCTAGAAATACACTTCCATTTTGATGTTTTATAAACACATCTGCTACTGCTATATGACACTTTCTTTGTGAGGCTTCCTAATTCAGTGTAAAAGTGATCGCTTTTCTTTCTTTTTTGAGGAAGGAGGGAAAGAAGCATTTTCAAATTGGTGTCCTTTTGGTGGCCAGTGTGACTTGACTTGACTTGCCATATCTCTCTTCCTTGTAAGTGTGCTCTGATTTGTTTTTTTCTTAAAATCCAAAATGCATGTAACTTGTTGCACTATTACTGTATCACATTAATTTAGTTTCTTATTTTCATGACTTTTTTGTTTTTGAAATATGTTTTTTCTGCCAACTAGGAGCCCTAATCTCTCTATTTTCAGTGTCCTATGTTTGGAAAACTGAATACTTCTGTAGAAGTATGTACTGTTTTGGTTTCTCAAAGAGGAGTGTGTTTGTTTCTTTTTTATTATTATTTTTAACAATATGGTGGGAAATAAGGTGGTGGGTATGAAGGATGAAGTTAAAAAAATCAGAAGCAAAAGATTTTGCGCCAAAGTAAGTAGAGCAGCCACTCTTTTTTTTTTTTTTTTTTTTTTTGTGATCCTTTCAGATCTTTAGAGACACTCTGTTTTCAGATGACATGAAGAAATATTTTGAACTCAATTGAATTTCTGCCTGTCTGCTTCAGCTTGAATAGAAGCGTAGGTTTTAATGATAATATATGCTTTGGCTCAGAAATACAGATACGAATTCACCTCATAGTGCTCATAGAAATCCGTATGCTTTATAAAAGTTTCTTGAGCATAGAATTCTGTCTCATATATTAGACTGAAATAACTCAGATGCATTGCTTTGAGGTTTATTGAATGATATACTGTGAATTATAAAAATTGTTACCTGTTGTACAGGAAATAATCATTGAATGGTCACTGCTGCATCCCAAATGCTGCATTTTATTAATAATGGTGTTTCTGAAATTCATTCTGTCCCTAGACTAATTAATTTTTGTCTCTGAGCTAGGTTTTGTTTAGTCTGTGTTACAATAGATCTATTGTAAGATGAGYAGGTAGGACAATTCTGGCTGTTTAGCTTTTGTCTGCCAACTCGGCGTGTACAATCTGAATACATTTTTATGTTGTGGAAATGCTCAACTACTTAATACATGGAATATAAAGCTTTGTTTTTTGTTTCTTGCAGAGTTGATAGTATTTGCAATTGTACAGCCAGTTTGTTTTGTATGTTTTACAGTGTTTGAAATTATATTGTTCCTTTTGAAAGAGGAATGATTTGGTGGTGATGGAGTGCTGCCACTGACAGATGGACTCACAGGAAAGAAGGTGAGAATGAGCAGCTAGTTGAAGCCCAGAGGCTTCTGGATATGTGCCAAATAATCACCCTTTAAAAGTGAGTGATATTCACATACACTTATATAAATTGAATGGAAGAGGAGGAGGACTGACCTAACTTTAACTTTGATTATGTCTGGAACAGTCAGCTTGTTATAACAATAACTTTTTATTTCCCTAACTGATTGTTGAGGATTACCTACAGATAGCTATTGAAACTTGAAAGTAACATTATCTGATGAAGCATAGATCAGATCTCTTATTTGCATATGTGAATTCTGGTTCTGGCTTGATAGCCCTGCAAATAGGCAATTATTTTATCCTTGTTTCTTACCCTAAGAAACGTGACAGAGGAGTCAGGTATTTTAGGATGGAAGGGTAGTATCTTCTATTGAATCCAGTTGTATGTCCAAATTTAATTTACATTGCTCTCTGAAGAGTTATTAAATGGATAAATACCTAAACACTAAATAAGTAGTAGTAGTGAATAAGTAAAATCCATGTTTTGATTTTAGGCCTACTGTGAAAAAAGTTAGGAAATCCAAAAATCCCATGTATATTATCTAGTTTATTGTTTTTCATCTAATTCTGAGCAGAAATGCATAGTATTAAAATGTAGGGTTGATTTTGCATTTTAAATACAAAGGATGGTAGTTGGGTTGAATCGTTTACCCAAATTTTAGAAGACTCCTTGACTGATCATTTTGTTTGTTTTCTCATGTGGAAAAAGAGAATCACAGGACAGTTGAGGTTGGAAGGGGTCTGGAAATGATCTGGTCCCAACCTCTGCTCAAGCAGGCTCAGCTGGAGTAGGTTGCTCAGGAGATTGTCCCAGTGGATTTTGAATATCTCTGAGGCTGGAGACTGCCTGGCTTGTGTGGGCAACTTCTTCCCGTGGGGTTGAGAACAGAAACTGAGACACGAAACTCTCTCCTGTTCAGCCTCACCTRCACGTGCTAGGCAACAAATTGCATAACTTAATTTAAAAGAAGTCAGAGTCAGCAGGAATAGCTGCCTACTGTTTTGAGCGTGCTACTTGTATGCTAGAAGTTGGCAGCAATGCAACCTATCCAACAGAACATTTTTGGGATTCTTTCAGTGTTGGAAAGCATGCATTACTTAATGCTTTTGCTTCTAAACATCCACTGCCTTTCCATCAAAACTCTTCTCACTGCCTTAATGCCTGTTTCACTTCACACGTTTATGTGAAGCTGGCAAGAGGTGCTTTTTATGGGGAATAAATTGCTGAAGTCTGTGGTCAAATAAGTAACAAAATGCCCTTTTTTTCTCCTATAGCATGGACAGCAATTTATTATATATGAATCTGTAAATGAATTTGGCTCTTAATTGAACTTGAAATGCTGTTGGTCTATATTAAACTTTCAAAATATAATTTTTGGTTATGATTTCATCAATAGTTAAAACTATACTTGTAAAAAGTTTGTGGAGGCTTTTTCTGCTGAATGGAAGAAGTTACTGACTGAACATTCAAACTAGAGTTTGCTGAAGTGTTAAAGCAGCTTTGGAAGGTTGCTGGCATTTCTGCAAGCTTCAAAATTTCAGAATTTCAGAATTTCAGAATATTTAAGGTTGGAAGGGACCTCTACAGATCATCTAGTCCAACCTTCCTGCTCAAGCAGGCACACCTAGAGCATGTGGCACAGGGTGGCATCCAGGCGGGTTTKGAAGACCTCCAGAGAAGGAGACTCCACAACCTCCCTGGGCAGCCTGTTCCACTGCTCTGTCACCCTAACAGTAAAGAAGTTCCTCCTCACCTGGAGACGGAAATTTGTTTTGTTTTGAGGTGGCTTTTATTTGAGTGACTGTTTTGAATGACTTGCTCATTTGAATCTGAGGAACTCGCTAAGAATTTAAAAAGCAAAAAGAAACTTTTTTTTCTGAAAGTAGGTAAAACCTGAGATTTTTGTGGTTATGATGTTTTGAAGACACTGAATGTAAACAGCGAGTTCACTGTATTGTCTGCAGGCAGTTTTTCCTTTTAAAAGCAAATGTTTTATGAGAACATTTTGTCTCAGCACACTTGGCATTGTATGTAACTGCACATTTCTAATGTCATTTTTCTGCATTTTAATTTAAAAAATTCAAAATTACAAAACACGAAATCAGAAAGTCATAATTGTTGCTATTCTTTCCTGACACATTAGGAATTAACATTATAAATTTCACTATTTTTATAGGAATAGCGTTGCTCTCATGTGAGTGGAAATGACATAGCTATCTTGTTGAACATGCATGCAGTGGCAGAAGTGTATATTCATTTGGTTTCACAGTGAGCAAAAGTATAATATTTAATATAAAGGCTCCTGGTAGTTGTGAGTAAGCAGATTTAACAGGTTACTAACATCAGGGTCAGCTGCTTTTCAGAGAGGGAAGTATAAATGAAAAATCTGATGATTTTATTTTGAAGATTTTTTGTTTTTCCTTTAAATAACATTTAAATGAGGACCACCAAATTCTACATAGAGTAAATTATATTCCTGAAATTGTAGCTAATACCTGAGCTGCTAAGTCTTTCAAGCATATGTGACRGGCAAACTGCATGTTACTGAACTGTAGTAAACTTCAAGCTGATTGTTTTCTTCATTCTTGTAGTTCAGAAGAGGCAGAAGGAGCCAAAGAGAGAGGCCTGGTCTATGTTTGGAAAGCTGGTTCCTGCTCCATAACCCCAGAGAGACTTCCAGGCCTCCATGGGAAGACGGTATTGCAGGCAGCCCTTGGAGTAAATCATGGTTTACTTCTAACGGAAGGTAATAAACATACTAATCTTAAAGATTTAAAGCAGTAACAAGCTTTGATTATTGTCAGTTTTGTTTTCACTTAGTGTTTCCATGTGGAAGGGTGAGCTCTCTACTTTACTGTGCCCTTCCAGCACGGTTGCATGCCTGAACTATAGAGCAGGAAAAACTTGAAAGACTGGAATATAAATTTATATTCTGCATTAGGAAATAGATTGTGTTATATATTCTAAGAGAATTCTTGCATAGTTTCTGSAACAGGCTGCCAAGATAGGTTGTGGAATCTCCTTCTCTGGAGATCTTCAAAACCCGCTTGATGCAGCCCTGTGCCRCATGCTGTAGGTGATCCTGTGTGTGCAGGGGGGTTGGACTAGATGACCTCTAAAGGTTAAGATCTCCGATCTTAATGATTCTGTGATTCCGTTGACAGCATTGTTTGCTCTGAATAATTTGTACCGACAAGATGAATTGTATTTATTCATCTGTGTATTTGTTGTAGATTAGCATTCTTTGTTCTTTTTAAAAATATATTCAGTCTATTCTGTTAACTTTGAAATGGTAGAATTTTTAGCAAAAAAGAATTACTTCAGCAGTGCTCATGCATGTACAAGGTAATGTTAATACTAGGTATATAGAATTTAGGGCAACCAAGGCAAAGACCAACCAGCAGCCTTCATGCATTAGTGCCATGGAATAAGCCAAAAATGGATGTTTGTTCATCTGACTCTTTTCAAATTATAGTTTTGGCTTAATATCATTAAAAATGTGCTTTTTCAGGTGGAGAGGTCTACAGTTTCGGAAAACTTCCATGGAGAACAGGACTGGAGGAGTCGTGCACTAATAGTCCCATCTTAGAGAACACTTTACTTGGGCAACATGTCATTACAGTGGCAGCTGGCAGCTTCCATAACGGAGCCGTGACAGATGGTGGTGTGGTCTATATGTGGGGAAACAATTCTGCTGGCCAATGTGCTGTTGCTAATCAGCCGTACGTGCCAGAACCACAACCCATCAGTATTTCTGATTCGGAAACAAGCCCTCTGCTATCAGTCAGGATTTTGCAGCTGGCATGTGGAGAGGAGCACACGCTGGCACTATCACTAAGTCGGGAGATATGGGCCTGGGGGAGTGGTTGCCAGCTGGGTCTCATAACMACAACTTTCCCAGTGATAAAGCCCCAGAAGGTGGAGCACCTGGCAGGCCGCGTTGTGCTCCAGGTTGCTTGTGGAGCTTTCCACAGCCTGGCCCTCGTACAATGTCTCCCTGTGCAGGAGATGAAGCCTATCCCAGAGAGGTGCAATCACTGCAGCCAGCTCCTCATTACCATGACAGACAAGGAAGATCACGTAATCATATCAGATAGCCACTGCTGCCCGCTGGGTGTAGCCCTGTCTGATGCCCAAACAGAAAATCTTCTCTCCTGTCCTTCGTTGGAGACCGTAGAAGGAAAAAGTGTGACAGGAGGCCAAAGTGAAGACAGTCAGAAGTGCATTGTGGCAGAACATATGCTTGTTGCTTTGGAAGCTGATGGAGCAAGCTTGCTTTCCAGCAATGATGGACAGGAGGACAGTGGCATCTCTAGTCCTGGGAATATTCTGTTCCCTGACAAAAAAGAAGCGAAGGARTATAGTTTATCAGACAACTCATTGAATGAGAGCCTGGAGAAAAGCATCACTACAGAGCCTGAGCAGGTTGGTACCTAGTAACCATTTTTCTAATGTGCCACAGCTCCTCTTAAGCTATATTCATGATGGTTTTGTGTTATACTGATCACAGATGGACTGTTTTCTTAGTGTTTTAAATAGGGCTTTTCTGTAGTTCCATTATTTTTTCCTGTGATGGTTCTCAGTTATATATTGAAGAGTTTGTCTGCTGTTCTCAGCTCCAGGCCACTTTTAATATGAGCAGCCTTGGTTGTATTTGGTTGTACTGGAGCCTTGCCTCTGCATATGGGCCATGGACATGTGGAGTCTTTTGCGCCCCCTCCTTCACCGCCTCCCCCCTCACCTCCCCCCAGAAAAAAAGTCAAAGATGATTTTCTTTCTTGCAGAATAAAATCTAAAATTTTAGAGGGATATTAGAGGGGATATAATAAAGGGATATTAGAGGGGAAACGGGCGCTTTGCTTTTTTGTTATTTGATAAATATGTTAAATGTTTGTACATTCTTTATTACTTGATGCGTAAATAGGTTGCTACAATAACAAATAATATTCTGCTTTTAAAAGCATTTGCTGCAGTAGCAAATAATGACTGCTTTTAATCAGTTTACACCTGGCAAACAGGTAACTGCTGATCATTATTAACAACTATGCTTTATATGGATACAGTGGTAGCATAAATGGGCGTATAGAACAGTGTTCTTAGGGTAGGCATTGCTAAGTGAATCAATGGATCACTATGTTTTAATATATTAAAGAATATATCTTTCTGTAAATATAATGTCATCTTAGCAGCTAGAGAAGCTGCTAATAAGCCTAGAATTAAATCTTTTTATATTTGTTTTGCAAGACAGTTTTTTTTTAGTATTTAAACAAAAAGGCAAAGAAAACCTCTTCCCCACTCCCCCTCAAAAAACAAGCAAACAAAACAAACCTACAACCTCTTGTGGATGAGCTACAAGGAACAGATAAAGCCTAGTCCATGCAGAAGTGACTCGTGTTACGGAATATGATTTATTCTGAGTAATAGAGTTAAATGTAGATATGAGAAGCTTCAGCAGTGTCTCACTCATTGTGGCGTATAGTTTRAACAGTAAATGTATCATCATCATCCCACTGTTGCATGGTGTCTAATATGATGTACTTCAATCCTTCTTTGGTTTTAGACTTCTCAAGAAGAACAACTCGGTGCTTGCGTCCCAGGCCCACCAAGCACCAGCACATCTGCCTTGAACAGCCTGGTGGCCTCTTGTGCATCAGCAGTGGGGGTGAGAGTAGCTGCTACGTATGAAGCTGGAGCRCTGTCTCTGAAGAAAGTAATGAACTTCTATGGCACTTCTTCAAGTGAAGCGGGGTCTCAGTCTGGCAGCGGTTCCGCAGGGCCTGACAGCCTCAAAGACAGTCGAGAAGAGCAGGTCAGACTGGAGTCCATGCAAGGAAAAAAGAGTTCCAGTTTAGTAGATATCAGAGAGGAGGAATCTGAAGGAGTGAGTCGAAGACTTTCCCTACCTGGCTTGTTGTCACAAGGTAAGAAAGTGTTTTGGGAAATCCAAGAGACTGGAAAAGGTATAATACTGTGAAGGATTATAAGTGATAACACAGCACACTGTGAATTTAATCTTCTACTAAAGGTGTTTGTGAATTTTGAGCTATATTTAAGTACCTGAAGGTGGAGGAGGAGGAAGGCTAGCAAGTACTGCATCCTAATAAAATAAAAAGCATAGTGGGTTTAGGGATGTTCTTATTGAGTAAAGTGGGCTCACTGTGCTAGGTTGGATATCTCTTACACAAAGACCTAAGACTACCTTTTGTATAGATTGCATAGCAGCTAAGATCTGTGTGGCCCTTAAGCTGTACTGMATGGCCCTGGTTTTGAGATGGGAGGCCTAGAAATGTTCCAGTTGCCAAACTTCAAAGCTAATGAACTTCTCCCTTGCAAGGTTTAATRTTGTTGGTCACTCTGAATGCAGAGTTATATGACTTTGTTCTATACTGGTTCTAGATCTGAGCAGAGTTTTTAGGAGTTCTTGGCAAGGATATGCTTTCTTTCAAAATATGCTTACTTTTACATAKAGTTAGGTTTTGTTCTTTTACTTTAGCATAACCACATTTTTTTATATATATTCACTTTTCTCTAAAATGATACCTTGAATTGCTTGGGACATATCTACTTTTAGCATATATTGCTCCTGTGTGTAAGTAATGTAACTTCTTACACTTTAGCATTTGCTCCTGAATCTTAGTTAAGACTCCTCTAAAGACTCTTTAAAGAGTTATTTTGGATGTTACTCTTCTTGTGTAAGACACGGGCTGTGTAATAATGTATTTATCTGAAGTGATGAGCTGGGTTTTGGGTGTTTTCATTGCTTTTGGTTTTGTTTTATATTGTTTTTAAGCCTTAAATGGTGTTTTTAGTTTCTCTTGGCTTGTTTTCAGTTTCTCCAAGGCTCTTGCGGAAGGTAGGGCGGGCAAAAATGAGGACTGTAGCTCTGACCCCAACCTACAGTGGGGAAGCTGATGCACTTTTACCATCTCTAAGAACGGAGGTATGGAGCTGGGGAAAGGGGAAAGAAGGACAACTAGGACATGGTGATGTTCTGCCAAGGTGAGATTTCTTTGAGAAAAGCTGCTTTATTCAGCAGGCTACTAGGAAAACTTGAGCACTAAACTTTCCCCAAATTTGCCAACTGCCTTACTTTCCTTCTTATTAAGTTGCCTGGCCCCAGGTCCTTCTGGTAACTTGTTCTATGCTATATTCTTTCTCAACCTACGCCAGTCAGAACTTCTCCTCTCTAATTGGCAGGAGTTTTGGCAGGAGTTTTGATGAGATTTTAATTTTATTGCCCAACAGTTTTGACTAATTGGGRTGAGGTTCATCATCAATCTTCATCCTTCAGGAATTTTTAGTTAAGCTGRTTTATTGCCAAAAGATTGCGTGCATTTTTATGTTTTCTCTAATGTGCTTGGGGAAAAAAGGTTATTTTCATATTAGGAATTCCTCTGATAGTTTTTTCATTTTCTTCCTTTATGGATTCTGGGGGCTGACAGGCTTCAGCCACTATGTGTGAAAAGTCTAGATGGCAAAGAAGTGATTCAGCTGTCTGCTGGTGGCCATCATTCCTTAGCACTCACTGCCAAATCCCAGGTACAAGTGATCATGTAACTTACTGCTTATCTTTGACATGGTTGTCATATTTCCTATTTTCTAAGTTTGTTTTTTAGTCTTGCTTCTAACCAYTGATTCCTTATGGAAGGAGAGTTTGGAAGTGCTGTGTTTAGTGGAGATTAAATTTCTGTCTGATTTTGTGCATGTCTAATCAATATTGTATTTAAAGATCGGTGACTTGATGTGGCATGCTCCATTTCTGAACATGAGAAGACATAACCTGAGAAAATAAGAGAACAGTGGAGATTAGGGTGCATACACTTGATACTCTTGACTTGTGTCTGTTTGCACAGTTGCTGTGTTGCACTGCTGGCCATGTGTATGTGCTGTTAAACTGATGCTTGGCTGTGTTCTGCACAGGTGTATTCATGGGGCAGTAATACCTCTGGCCAGCTTGGGCACTTCAACTCCCCAACAACAGTCCCTCGGCTTGCAAAGGTACTTTGTTTGCTGTATTTTTCTTTCAATTTAGTGCCTCTTCCGGTAAGGATGAGCATAATTTCTAAAAACTGACCTTGGTTATGGATATGTGTGCTATAAAGTGATAGACTTAATTCCTTCGATTTATGGTGTGACACTAAATCTTCACATGAGTCAATGAAAATACACATAACAATTAATTTCCATAAACTGCAACTGTGTGCTTTTGTTTGTTTTTTTGAGAGGGGGTGCTATCTCATAACCAGGTTTCATTCTTGCCTTATCATTGKCTTCTCTGATGCTGAGGTTGCAATGCCGATGCTTTTTAATAGCAAGGAATATTGTTTAATTTCTAAACAATTGCTCCTAGATGTCTAGTTTGGCTAGATCCTAGCCATATTTGCTATTCATTTCTGTATTTCTGAAGTTGTTAGTTGCATCTTGCATGAAAATCAGTTCTGTAATGGTCTTTTTNTTTTTTTTTTTTTTTTTTTTTTTTTGTGTGTGTACTGAGTAAATAGCCAAATTTTGGGGTTAGACCAAGCCCTGGACTATTTTTAGATTCTTGTCTGTCATTTTGGAAAACCAGCTTTAGAGTTGTCCTGTTCAGGTCTTAGGCCAAGTACATCTACCTCCCAAATTCACAGAATTTCCAGTTAAGTAGAGAGGGGAGCTCAGCATCCTAACTTTCATCAAGTTTCTTGGACTGGAATGGACTTGTTTGAAGTCTATTTTAAAATAAAATTGGTTTAGAATGTTAATTTTGGCAAAACACGGGGGAAAAAATACTTGTTAATGAGGCATTGGTGTTGAAAGATGCTGAGTAGTTGTGATATTTTTGCATATTGTCAGTCGTTTTCTTGTTTGTGTGGCCAGAAGTGCTGGAAACTTCCAGTGTCAAGTGATGATTCAAAAAAAAAAATTTTTTTCCCCCCCATGTCTTTTATTTCCTCATGAATTTTAGGTGCTGGGTGATGGTGTTTGGAGTACGGCAGCAGGACCAGATTATTCCCTCTTCTTAGCAGATGAGAAAGATTTTCAGCCTGGATTGTATTACGGTGGCCAAGAGACAACAACAGAAAGTCATTTATTTGAAAATAACTGTGCAAAGGCTCCAGTTCTGCTACTATCCTGTAGTAAGGTGGGTGTCATTTGCTTTGTTAGTGCAATCCTACTGCTATCTTTTGAAATGGCACAATGTGCATCCTTCAGCTAGCCTTCAGGGCTTTTTGACAAGGAGCTTGTTCCTTCTAGCCAACACTGTTTGTGAGTGGGTGGATGGTCCCTCTGACCTGTGGACCGTCTCCTTTTCCCGAGCGTAAAGGTGCAAGAATGGAGCAAAGGCACCAAAAAGGGCATTTGTGTATTTATGGGGGAGCAGAGGTGCCCCTTCTCATTGTTTATTACCAAGCTCAATCTCTGTAATGCTTAAAGTAGGTATAAAGTGGGGGACTCCGCTTCCACGTCCTGCTGCAAGCTCTTTAATTCCAGGCCAACCTGAGTTTGAAGCATTAGGCAGGGTAGAAAGTATCTCCTTGCCTGCCAGCTGTTCTGCATCTCGTTGCTGCTTCCCTAGGTGTAGCAGATTGCAACTGGGAAGTGGTTTTGAGGAGCACACAAATGCACTTGTAACTCTCTGAAAGACTGTTGCTAGCTATTCGCTTGTCTTCTCTTACAGAGTAGCTCCTCAGTCACAGAATTGTCTAGCTGACTATTTAGTTGGTGTTTGCATGTCTCAGTTGCCTTTTGGGTTGCTTTCTGAACACCTCTAGTTCAGTGTTTCTAAGAAATCCTCTATTCAACAGCAAACACTGAGTCACTTTACTGCATGTGAATTAATGAGGAGTCAAGAGTGTATCTGCTACAAGTGGTGGCACTTGTGCAAACTACAGAGAAAAATTTTGCTTCCTACAACTGTGAGCTCTAAAAGCAAGTGTGTGTGTTTTTTTAACTGTTGGAACTATTATTTGGAACTATTTTGGAATATTGCTCAGAGTAATTGTAGAAATCAAAGCCTTGTAACCATTGCTTCCCAGTTGTAAAGAGAAATAGCTCATGTGACATTAGTATCAATATTGTTGATATGCATAAAGACATCTGCAATGTGCAAGTTCATGGTCATTATCTCTTACACAAGTAACTGTGTGAGCTATGTTAAAAGGTCCATTTGTTGCTGCTTTGGCTGTGCCGGTGCTAGGAAAATGAACAGCACTGACTGTAAATATTTCTTCTACTTACCATGCTTTTACTAAGCTAGTTTGAATGGATTGTTAGTTATTGTGGATAACTAACTAATTGTTAGTTATTGTGGATAACTAACTAATTAGTTAGTTAGTTATTGTGGATAACTAACTAATTGTTATTGTGGATAACTAATTCAGCCCTGACAAAAATGCAGAATAAAAAATCTGTATCATTCTAATTTTAAATTGGAAGATAAAAGAGCAGCATTAATATTTTTATTCTTTTTCTTCTCTCTCCCTTTTTTGCCCTTTCAGATAGGGTACATAAGCAATGTGATAGCTGGTGGGGAAAACTGTTTGGTCTTGGTAGACAAAAACATAATGGGATATATTGCCAGTTTGCACGAGTTGGCCTCTACTGAGAGAAGATTCTACTGTAAACTGAGCGAGATCAAGTCTCAGGTTCTTAGACCTCTTCTAGGTTTAGGTAAGAACTTCTAACACTTCATTTGTTATTATAGAATTTAAGGGAAGTTATAACTTTATGCAAAATTAAAAATTGATGTTATATATTACAGCTAGGAACTTTTTCCTGTTTACTATTTGGAGCTATTAGCAAAATACAGCTGCATTTTGACAGCTGTTTAATGTTACTAGTACTTACACTTTCTTAACTGTTTAATGATTTGAGCCATTTTTAGTTTAAAATCATAGAATTCCTAGTTCTGAATAATTTTGCCAGGAAGTGAAATTGCTGATAAAACGCTGCAATAGTAGTGTGGGGTAATTGTCCTTGTTAATGAGTGCTCTTTTCTTGTACCGCATGCTAAATTGGTTTCTGTTGTGTTGCAGATAACTTGGGCAGTGCAAATACAATCCAGCTGCTGCAGGAAATGGCAAGCAGATTCAGCAAGCTCTGCTATCTCATTGGCCAGCATGGAGCTTCTTTAAGTAGTTTTCTTCATGGAGTGAAAGAAGCCAGGAGCCTGGCCATCCTGAAGCATTCCAGTCTCTTCTTGGATAGTTACACTGAGCAAGTATCTTGTTCTCTCTCATCCAGAGTCTCTGCATGCATAAGGAAAACAGCATAACAGCATAAAACTGCCATGCAAATTATGTTCTTGCTACTTAAAATTTATGGAGGATATTGCAAAAAGAGTAGTCTACTTCGTACTGAGCTGTGTATTTCAAGATTTCAAGTAGTCAAGTAGCAGACCATACCTTGTAGTTTCGGTTTTCCTAATGGAGAAACTTTCTTAATTGTTGCTAATATATCTTGCAGAGTGACATAATTGTCCTTAATAATTAGGATATTGTAATACAGTGTAATGGAGTGGCTGCTTACTCAGTGCCTTCATTGCTTCAGTCTTTACTGCTTTGGCTACTACAGAGAGCCTGGAGGCAGACCTTCACAAACTTCACTTGCTGTGCAGTAGTCTTTTGAATATGCAGTAAGTTGTAAAAATGTTTTAACCCAGCAAGTTTATCAAATGTATATCAAATTAACTATTTGTAATCCTAGGCAGATATTCTGTCCCTTCCTTGTTATCTTTCTGATTTCAGTTCTTTTTGTAACTTGATTTTCCAGAGTTTATTCTCATCATTCCTCAGATTAGAAGGACTCTCTTGATTTCCTCTCTTTTGTGCCTGTCAGATATTGAAATACCTGTTTCCTGCTGTCCTTGTTACTGCCTGTTTTCTCCTGTCCTTTGTTTTCTTAGAGCTTTATGCATTTTCACCTATAGTATAAAAACCTGCGTGTTCTTCAGTGTAGTATCTGAACCTCTTTCAAGGCTTCATCAGACAGCACAAGCACTAGCTGTTAGCTATGTTGAACTGAAACCTATCTCTGCTTGGAGATACATGTCCTGAGTGATTTCTTTATAGTTTTATTAGGGGAAAAATAAGAGGTGTAGAATGCTGAATAGGAGTAAAAAGAAATTCCTATGCTGAAGATCACTAGAAGCTAGCAGTGTTATTCTGTAGAAACATGAACTGCTCTGTATATGCAGAGCGTATTTGGGGGAAATTCCCAAAACTTAAAAGGAAACATGTCCAAGGATTCTGTTGCAAAGTAATCTCTCTGTGTTATTCTAGCAGCAGCAGAAGGATGCAAGGTCCTACCTTTCTTATGGAAAGTGACTGTTAAGTGTTCTGCTAGTGTCGCGTGGCTGAATGTTCAATATTTTCTTAAGCAGTTAGAATTGTGCAGTTAAAATTTACAGATCTCATTGGTGAATGGTTGAAATGTCAACTGTAGTCATTTCCCAGACATGTTTTTATTTGGAAACTGAAGCTATCTTTCTTGTTTTAGATATTGCACTTCAGTAACAAACTTCCTGGTAATGGGAGGATTTATGCTCCTTGCAAAACCAGCAATGTAAGAAAACCTTTACCCTGATTTGCTAGTTGATCATAAACTAATAACTGTGCTTTAAATTGTATGTGTGTATGTTTGCATGTGTGCAGTAATAAGCTGAGTGTGGTAACTCAGTCTTGGCCTGCCTGAGTACACTAATTTCTTTTCCATCCAAGGAAGAAAGGCGCTTGCTCTCAAATGTGATAATTTAAGTTTAAGTGCTGCTGAATGAGTTCAGTTGCTTTATCTTGAAGGTGGAGAAAGACAATAAGCATAAAAGGTAATTTCTGTGAAATCTAAATAAGTACATCATATTTCAGGATAATGTTTCTTGAAAGCTTGATCTTGAGGTTAAATTTTCTTTGTCTGTTCAGTGTTTGCTCATACTTTATCCTCTCAAATATTGCTGTAAACAAATACAGCAAACTCTTTAAAAATGCAGCACAACGCTGGGCACAAGCATCCTGTATGCCTCTAAAGGATGTTTTACTCTTTCATATGTAAGTGCTCAGAGCATTAAATAAAAGGTCTGTTGCGAGACCTGAGACGTTATATTTGAACTGCGTTGACCTCAGAGTAAAGCTGCCCAGTTAATATTTTTACTAGAAAAGTAATGGTACTGTGTATCTTTCACCATAGTGCTGGGAAAAAGTTGTGATGAATAGTTTAACTGATGTCTGTAGAATTACATTCTCTCCTAACCTCAGTCATCTCAGTTATTCTGTTAACACTGTTCATAAAGTGCTTTGCATGTAGCACGAGCAATGGTGTTGGAAGTTCTTGTGTCTGAAACAAGAAACAGTCTTGTTTCTAGGGTGAATAACAACTGGTCTGAGCTCAAATTACAACAGTACAACTATGTATAAGTTTGTTTCAATTTGGTATTGGAAAATTCTGGATGCAGAAATTACTCCTACTGAATTCTTCACAAGTGTCACTTGTGTGATGGCTTCTCCTACTGCAACCAGGATCTTGTTAGGCAAATAACACTGATTTAAGTTCTGAAACTTCAGGGAGGACATGTTTAGGAAGTTTTACTCTGTTATTTGCAATGGGAAGACAGGAATATCTTTGCAGATGGTGATTCTTTGTTTAGAATATGTCATTAGCACACAGATCCCTCCCTTGGGATACTGCCCCAGGCAGTGGTTTGTGATGTTAGCTTGTCTCTTATGGATATTCTGCCGTATGAATTCATTACAAGTAGTAACAATTTTTTTGAAGTGCTAGTTTCAGTATAAGTCTTCACTGTTGGTAGGTTTCGGGGCGATTTCATCTAAAGGAGTAGACAAAACCTATACTTACGATGAATCTGCTATTATATGACGCTTTCTATACAGAGGTCTTCATGTGAGGACCTCAAAACACTGTAAAAATGCAAACCATCTAGCTTTTTATATTTGGAAGTATAGCCTTGTCTCCAAAAAGGACATTCTTAATACTTGTTGAACAAGAGTTTTTAAGTCTCATCAGCAGACCTAGACAAGGTACATGAGTTTGAGTGTGAAATAGCATCTTGCAAAGCATGTAGGAGTAGGGACCCTGCTGAGCAATTCTCCAAACTGTTGTTCTGTCCCTGGAGCTTGCTTTTGCAGCCTCACTTGGCTCTTGTGGCTTGAAGTTCTAATACTTCTCAGCTGAATGTGTATTAATGGAAATGTGTGTTATATATGCCAGCACCATGTGTGCACACAGATTTTGAAGGAGAGGGAAAATACAGGTTTGCTTTCCTTTTGGTGAAGAGTTCCTGGTTTTGTGTGCTAATACACTGTCTTCAGAATCATTTCCCTCTTCTTCTCTGAACTAGATTAGTTCTCCCTCTTGGAAATCAGACTGAGGATTGAACAGATTTCCTGCCTTTCTTTGAGGTAGGATGTAATTTTTCTAGTTAGGGGGAAAACTGCATAGTTTTCTTGAAGAGCAGGGGTGGGAAAGAGATGATTTGGATACATTTAGGGAAGTGCACTGAAGTGAAGTTAGGATTCTTTCAGGTTGTCTCTTATGAGTCTGTCAGTTTTAGAAACTTAATCTAACAACAGATTGTTAGAAACTTGATCTAACAATCACTGGGGAGGCACTCCATCTGTGTTGACCCCTTGTCTAAGTGTTAAAGGGGAAGGAGGCAATTAGTTACTCCAAGTGGGGAAGCTCGTCAGCTTCCTTCAATTTAATTACTGAGCTTGTGAGTAGAAGTTAACCAGTCCTGTGTTGCAGTTGGCAGAGAGCTGCATGATTGTATTAGCATTTCCTTAAGAATTGGGAGTAGATTAATAAACAGCATGCATTTGTCTTAATTTTTTACTTGCTTATGATAATCCAAAAAGGGCATTCTTTGCTAGTATCACTGCTTGTGTGTAAAATATCTATTATTGAACTGCCTTTTTCTTCTTTCCTCCTTCTGTCCCCCAATGGTCCTGTCATTCAGAGACTTCTTAAGTAAAAACCAGGAACTGTTGCAGAAACTGTCTGAGGTGAATGAGGAAAACACGCAGCTAGTGGAAGTTCTAAATGCTCTGTTTTTCATGCCATTTGGACGACTGCACAATTACGCTAGAACGTTGCTAAAGCTTGCTACGTGTTTTGAAGTGGTAAGCTGTCTTTTGTTATCTATAACTAGACAAATACACATATCAAACTTAGAGTGCCGTAGTAACTGTGTGAAGCAAGTGCAAGGTAATTAGAAGCAGCTTAGTGTGCAACAAAGCTACCTCAAATAGTTTTAGGCAAAGATTGTACACATTCACTTGCTCATTTTTACACATGCTTGCACCTATCACGTGGCAGGCAGAAGTTTGTTAGCCTGCCATAACTTGTTTGTGCATCTGAGCCCCTAATTGCAAATACATTATTTTGTTTGCTGGTTCTTCACCAATTTCATCTGGCATCATCAGCAAAGTGATCCTTGTTTTTGCTGTTGTGTTGAAAGTAATGAATAAATATTAGACTTCTGTCAGTGGAGTGTATATAACCACATTCTCTTGAAAGAGAAGATGACTAACCAGGAAAAATAGTTGTCTGATCATTTATCTCAATATACTAATTTAAAGCATTCCTCCTGGAAGTATTAGTGTTTCTTAAGCTACAGCTTGTTAAGCTGCCAGTGAGGAAGATTGTTAATGTACAATGTCTGCATGTTGTCTAATGTTCAGTGAACATTAACGCCCAATGCCCCAATAGAGTATGTTACCCAAAAAATAACGAAAGACCTGTGTTGCTCTCTTAACCAGTCAAACTGTTAAATGCTCAGTACTGATTTAATAGGATTGACTGTAGCAAAACTTGAAGCTTTGTTGGTGAAACTCTCAGGACTGTCTTTACTTTGTGCCGTACAGGCATCTCCGGAATACCAAAAGCTGCAGGACTCCAGTTCTTGTTATGAGAGCCTTGCTGTCCACCTTAGCAGGAAAAGGAAAGAGGCAGAGTACACGCTGGGCTTCTGGAAGACCTTTCCTGGGAAAATGACGGTATGATGATATCTGTCAGTCCATTGGCAGCTGGAATCTCCTGCTGTTAACGTTCTACCATGTCTATACTAGTGCCACTCTCCCAGTTGCACTCTATTCATTTGAATATTCTTGCTGTAGTACTCTGGCTTGTGAAAAGTTTGACTCTTATTATGAAAGATAGCACTGACCTTCAGTCAAATACAAAGTTTCTGCAATTTTTATTTTTAAACTCCCTTGTAGGATTCCTTGCGGAAGCCAGAGCGTCGTTTAATCTGTGAAAGTAGCAACCGGGGATTGTCCCTGCAACATGCTGGGAGGTTCTCTGTAAACTGGTTTATCCTCTTTAATGATGCTCTGGTGCATGCACAGGTAAGTCAGCTCTTCTCCTGGAGCAAAAGCTTTTTCTGCTTTAAATTGCATCATGTTTTTGTTGTTGTTTTCTTTCTTTCTTATAACAAAGGAAGGGTTTTGTACCCTTCACTGCAGTGTTATTTGAACACATCAAAGTGCTGATGTTTTCATGTTTCCAAAGGCACTTGAAGTGACCTATTAACATGTATTTTTGTTTGCTGTTGCCTTGTGACTGGCATATTTTTTGTTAGCCACTTCTGTGATCAAGGGGCGTAGAAGGAACCTGTAATTATCTGTTTTCTGTCTTTGAAGGAAAGGGAGTTCAGAGAAAGTGCAGTGAGGGGTGGGATGGAATATGAATGGATCAGTATTTGGAGAAGTTTTTCTTCTCCCTCCTTCCCTTCTTCTCTCCTTGCCTACAGTTTTCAACGCACCATATCTTTCCCTTGTCCACATTGTGGGTAGAGGCTGTTTCAGAAGAATCTGGTAATGTGTAAGTATTCTTATTTGTGATGCAGAAGTAATCAGGTGTCTTGGGAGGAGAAGATGAGCATTATGGGGCCAGTGGAACTGAGTATTGTGTACCTGGAGCAGAATAGGATGCAAACACATCTACACCTC